>NW_023601104.1:103049048-103068417 GCF_014898055.3 Talpa occidentalis
GCCCTGTCCATGTCCTCCCACACCCATGAGCTTAATCCAGGCTGGGCCTCCTGGTGGTGGGCCTGGATGCTGCCCTCCTGTCCTGCAGGGTCCAGTGTGTCTGGGCCACACCCGCCCTCCCCTGGTCCCCCCAGTAATAGTAAGTAAAAGACACCTGCACAGGTGAGAGTTTCGTCCATGGGGGGGGTCTATCTGTGCACAGAGAGAGTCACCTCCTCCTTGGGGTCTCCCAGGAATGTGGGGAGCAGGAGACTCTCAGAGGAGAGCAATGGTGCCCTGGGGAGCTGGGGTCTTGCAGAGGGAGCCCCAGACAGGAAGCCCCTGCCCCCCACCCCTGTACCTGCTCCCGGGCTGTGCTCTGAGCTCTGAGCGTCCTGGGCCTCCTGGTGTCCCTGGGCCCCTGGGGTCCTGACACGCCCCAGTGGACCCCCAGCCCGCTCCCCCGTCCTGCAGGGTTTGTGTCTGGGCTCACACCCGCTCCCCTCACTGTGTCTCTCGCACAGAAATACACGGCCGTGTCCTCGGGCCTCAGGCTGCTCATTTGCAGATACAGCGAGTTCTTGGCGTTGTCTCTGGAGATGGTGAATCGGCCCTTCACGGAGTCTGCGTAGTTTGTGTCACCATCATACCACATAACTGCAACCCACTCAAGCCCCTTCCTGGAGCCTGGCGGACCCAGTGCATATTGTAGTTGCTGAAGGTGAATCCGGAGGCTGCACAGGAGAGTCTGAGGGGACCCCCCAGGCGGCACCAAGTCTCCCCCAGACTCCACCAGCTGCGCCTCACCCTGGACACCTGCAAACACAGACACAGCCCGTCAGGACATGGCTCTCGCCCACTGCTTCCCCTCCTGCCCCCCCTCAGGGATCCTGCCCCCAGGAATCACCCCCTAGAAGAGCCACGAGCAGCAGCCAGCTCAGCCCACGCTCCATGGCGAGTGTCGCGTCCGTGCTGACCCGAGGGGACCCTGGGTGCGGGCTGGGCTCCTGTGCGGGCTGCAGGGCGGCCGGGCTGGTTTTCAGCAGCAGGGGACGCCCTATTTGCATGTGTCCTGCTATATAGCAGCTCTGGCTGGGTCTGGGCAGAGGAGCCGGGGAGGGTCCTGGGACGTGGGGTCATGACACACGATGAGCAGGTCCCTTATTAGGGGCAGAGCTGGTGACCCTGAGCCCCTGTTACTTGCTGGGACGCAGGCCCAGGTGCTGGTGCCCCCACTTGCTCTGTGGGGTCTTCTCATTGAGATCTTTATGTTTTCGGTCTGCCCTTGGCCTGAAGTGTCATTCCACTTGCAATGGTTGTTTTTTTGTTGTGCCTTTTCGTTTGTGTTCATGCTTCACAATGGACATGTCTCACATGCACCCACGCGAGCATCACCCCTGAGTCTGTGGCTAGTATTCGCATTTTCGTGCCTCTGCTTTTGCAGAATTCATGGTTTCCATCTAACTAGTCTGGAAAACAAGTATCTTGAACTGTGCCTTTGTGTCTCATTAATTGGTGTCTTCTGTGTATTTTTAAAGTTTTATTTATTGATGCATACAAGACCTGGGGTGCAGGGCAAAGGTCCAGGGGCCGTGGACTCCCCAGATACAGAGTGGGGAGCAGAACAGTCAGCTCTACTGAAATACACTGCTGAGGGGAGCAGCGGGGAGACAGGAGGGGTCTGCGGCCCCTGCGGGCAGCTCCCTGTGTGGGGATCGCACTGGGACTGCAGTGTCTGTGGAGAGCTGCATCGTGCAGAGACTGAGCCACTCGAGCCACAGGACCCCCCGGTGTCTTTGTGTTTCTGATCGTTTCTTTCCTTCCCGGAACCATTTTAATTCGGTGTCGCCCCATGTGTTAACATCGTTTGGCTTCCCCGGTCTCGGGCGCCCAGGCCACGCGGACGTCCCCTGGGCCGTGCCGAGGGCGCTGGCCTGGCCTTGCCCTGTGCTGACGCGGCCCTGCGGGCACAGCCGGGGGGAACCGCCTGTGAGGAGGACACGGACGGCTCTGCAGCACGAGGCGCTTCTTCACGGCGCAGCCCGCGGCTGTAGCGCAGGACGGACGCCCGCGTTGGCAGCCGCGTGGGGGACCCGCGAGGCGGCGCTGAGAGCAGCGAGTGCAGGAGAAAGACACACGCTGTCGGCACCTCCGTGTGCAGACAGAGAAACAGGCAAAGGGGCAGCAGGAACCAAAGCGAAAATACACCTGGACGTGTGAGTGCAGAACTGGGGCCACCGAGGGGAGGGGGACTGGTGTGGGGCAGGAGCAGCCCATGGAATGTGTGGGGGCCCTGGGGAGCCCAGGGCATTGAGGGTGTGAGGGCGCCTGTGTGAGTGTGGACCCGGGACCCGAGGAGCAGACGCGAGGATGTGAACCCGCTTTTCCCCAGAGGACAGTGAACAGCAGGTGCCACACGTCGTGACCGTGGGGATCGTGTCTGTGTCGTCCCCGGGCACAGGGCCCCAAACTGGGACTTGTCCGCACGGGGAGAGCCTGAGAAATGTTCCCAGGGGAGACCGTGACGACCCCGCGGCCCGACGGTGGCTCGTGGGGGATGGAATGAGACACGTCCCCCCCGCAGAGACAGAGCAGGTGGAGTCACGACCCGTGGCCAGAGCCTGTGACTCGGCCAACACCCCCCAGGGAGGGACAGAGCAGGCCTGACCCACGGGGACACGGGGAGACTCGGTGATTAGACAGACATTGTCCCTGAAGCAATTATCTAGAAGCTGCTGGAAACCATTCAAAAATTGTTTTTGAAACACTCAAAAGAGTCAACACATCAGAAGCAGAATTCAATGCCAGTAGAAGGAGGAAATACTGTTTAGAGCAAGAAAAAAGGAACAACGAGTGAAGAGACAGCTCAGTGACACAGTGATACGCAAGGGTGGTGCTTGCAAAATAAACAGTGTAGACCAATTCTGTGCCCCGATGAGAAAAATGGGAGAAAACACCCATGACAAGAAGGGAAATGGAGGAGGAGACGCGGCCACAGACCCTGGAGAGGGAGGATCCTGCAAATGGGTTCACACCCGCGGAGACCCCACGTCACACATCGGGGAGACGGGAAGGATCCTCGTGTGAGACGCGAGCCTGACGATGCCCCTGTGGGCAGCAGACGTGGGGAGGAACACGGAGACCCCGACAGGCCCATGGAGACGGGGAGAAGCCGCGTCAGGGCCGTGACGTGCAGGCTCCAGACCCCGCGTGTCTGTGGGGGGTGACAACCCGGGCCCAGTTCTCACGGGGTTGGCTGCTCTCGGCTGATCTCAGACTGTGTGTGTGTTTGTGGTCACGGCCTCACTCACGTGCCCCCACTGGCTCCTCATCTCTGCGTCTCTGTGTCGGGTTCTCAGTTTTACGACATTTGCTTGAGCAGAATCACTGTTTCCTCTCGGGAACGGGACAGCAAGTCTTTCTTGAACGGGCCACTCGGCCGCACCCCCAGGTCAGGTCCCCACGCACGGAAATGGACGTTCTCTCCCGGGCGGCCTGTCAGGGGGACTCCTCTGCCTTGGGCGTTTGTGTCTCTGAGGCATTTGGATGGAGTCGGTGGCCCTGGCTGGTGCCCACACGACCTTCTGTCACGCGTGCAAATCCAGGGTCCACGGGGGGCCTGGATCAGGTGGCCACGTCCCCCGCAGAGGCCTGTCGGGTTTCCTGGGTGTGCATTAAATCTCCAGGTCTCTCGGGGTGACCCCCACGTGCGCAACATGCAGGCTCCTCCCCGCGCGTGGGGGCCCCTCCCCCGGGCACTGAGGGTCACGTTTTCTGTGTCTAGTTCCCCAGTTTTCTCTTGAAGATCCTACGAATGCCGTGAGACGTGCCCTGAGCGTGTGGTTTCGAGCTGGTGTGTCAGCAACATTATTTCACTCTATGTCCTGTCAGCCTCGTGTGACCTTCTCCACAGAACGAGGACGAGACGAGCAGCTGCATCGTGACGGTGGACCCTGCAGACGAGCCTGCGCGTCAGCCGTGCTTCCCGCTGCTGATGACCGCGAGGCGCCGGGGGACCGTCCTGCATGTCCCACGGAGACTTCGTGTCCACTGTGGACGGATGGTTTTGTGTCGTGTCCCCTCTGTCTGCTTTCCTGTCTGCTTCACTGCCTGGGCTCCGACCTCAGCACTATTTGACGGGGAGGGACAAAGCGGACCAGGCCCATCCCTCCCTCGGGAAGAGGCTACCAGTGGGTCACAGTCCCGTGAGGTTCTGGTCAG
This sequence comes from Talpa occidentalis, assembly GCF_014898055.3. Taxonomy (NCBI): domain Eukaryota; kingdom Metazoa; phylum Chordata; class Mammalia; order Eulipotyphla; family Talpidae; genus Talpa; species Talpa occidentalis. The sequence goes on from NW_023601104.1 coordinate 103,053,249, forward strand.
ATTGCACTGGGGGAGTGACCCCAGGCTGGACCTGAGAAGGACAGAGGGATGGACTCCAGTGGGAGAGGGCAGGTCAAGGCTGAGGTTAGTCCCTGTCCATGTCCCCCCACAGCCATGAGCTGAGTCCAGGCTGTGAGCTCGGAGCGCCCCCTGGTGGTGGGCCTGGGTGCTGCCCCCTCCTGTCCTGCAGGGTCTGTGTCTGGGCCACACCCGCCCCTCCCCGGGTCCCCCAGTAATAGTAAGTAACAGACACCTGCACAGGTGAGGGTCTCGTCCCTGGGGAGGTCTCACCTGTGCACAGACAGAGTCACCTCCTACTAGGGGCTCCCCAGGACTGTGGGAGCAGGAGCCCTCAGAGGAGAGCAATGGTGCCCTGGGGAGCTGGGGTCTTGCAGAGGGAGCCCTAGACAGGAAGCCCCTGCCCCCCACCCAGCACTTGCTCCAGGGCTGTGCTCTGAGCTCTGAGCCTCCTGGTGTCCCTGGGCCCCTGGGGTCCTGACACATCCCAGTGGACCCCAGTCCCGCTGTCCCGTCCTGCAGGGTTTGTGTCTGGGCTCACACCTGCTCCCGTCACTGTGTATCTCACACAGTAATACACGGCCGTGTCCTCGGACCTCAGGCTGCTCATTTGCAGATACAGCGAGTTCTTGGCGTTGTCTCTGGAGATGGTGAATCGGCCCTTCACGGAGTCTGCGTAGTTTGTGCTACCACCTTTAGGATAAATGTTTGCAACCCACTCAAGCCCCTTCCCTGGAGCCTGGCGGACCCAGTTGATCCATAGTTGCTGACGGTGATTCCGGAGGCTGCACAGGAGAGTCTGAGGGACCCCCCAGGAGGCACCAAGTCTCCCCCAGACTCCACCAGCTGCGCCTCACCCTGGACACCTGCAAACACAGACACAGCCCGTCAGGACATGGCTCTCGCCCACTGCGTCCCCCTCCTGCCCCCCTCCTCAGGGATCCTGCCCCAGGAATCACCCCCTAGAAGCGCCACGAGCAGCAGCCAGCTCAGCCCACGCTCCATGGCGAGTGTCCGCGTCCGTGCTGACCCGAGTGGACCCTGGGTGCGGGCTGGGCTCCTGTGCGGGCTGCAGGGCGGGCCGGGCTGGTTTTCAGCAGCAGGGGACGCCCTATTTGCATGTGTCCTGCTATATAGCAGCTCTGGCTGGGTCTGGGCAGAGGAGCCGGGGAGGGTCCTGGGACGTGGGGTCATGACACACGATGAGCAGGTCCCTTATTAGGGCCAGAGCTGGTGACCCTGAGCCCCTGTGACTTGCTGGGACGCAGGCCCAGGTGTTGGTGCTCACACGTGCTCTGTGGGGTCTTCCTGCCTGAGTTCTCATATATTTATGTCAGTCCTTTGTCAGATGTGTCACTTGCAAGTATTTTGTCCCATTCAAGAGGGAGACTTTTATTGTCCTGATAGTGTTTTTAATTGTATGGAAGCTTATTCATTGACTGGAACCCCTTTTGTTTTCATTTATTTTTCTTCTCCTGCCACTGGAGACCAGTCAACAATATATCACGGAAGCCAATGGCTGGTTGTTTGGTAAATTCACTTGTTCTATGTCGCTGGCAGCCCGTGCACACGCTTAGCCAGGACAAACACCCACGTGCCCAAGGGCAGGAGTGGATCAGGCCAATGAGCCGCACGGATGCCTTAGCGCAGTGCTCAGCTGTGAGGTGGGGTGATGCTCAGTGACCAGGTCTGACGAGAGGGACAAAGTCTGGACGGTCTCTCTGACCTGTGGGTGAAGGTCCTACAGAACAGGGTCAGGCAAAGCCCAGCGACAGTCAGCTCTGCCCTCTGACTGCGGCACTGAGGAGCAGAGGGGGTGGTGGGAGTGGGGAGGAGGGCCCCATGGACGTGCTGGGGCGGCCGGGCCGGGGCCGGGCTGGTGTGAAAGGCCCTTCTGTGTAGGCTTGACCTGTGGCCTGAGTGGATTCTCAGGTGCCAACTTGCCCTGAGGCAGGACAGGTTACTCTTTGCCAGATGCTGATGGGGGGCTTGAATGGACATGGGCGCCCTGTGGGGTTGCAGCGTCCCTTCAGCACGCGGACCCCTGAATGGGAGCCGCTCTGTCCCCTCATGCCGGCAGGCTCCCAAGAGGACGGCACACTGTTTGCCTCTGTCTTCCTCTCCCGCCGCCCTACATGGGCAGAGGCACCGTCCATGCTGCAAACTCTGCTGACTCTCGATGAGCAGAGAGTGGTTTTCAGGAAAGCCAGGGCGGAGGCTGACGGGCTCCACCACCAGGACGGAGACTCCCCGGGGCCTGAGATGGTTGTCCCCGGGGCAGATCCCGAGTGGGACCCCAGCAATGGGGGATGGTGATGTTAGAGCTGCGTGAAATATGTTTATTGGGTGGATGCAGCAAGGAAAAATTCAACAAAATGTGACAACTCGAACAGGGAGCTCATGAGGATCCATCAGCGTCCTTGAGAGAATCATCCAGGCGTGTACCTGCCACACGGACACCACCCAGGTGCCCCAGAAGTGCTCGTCTGAACACTGTGGCGTTCATCACACACAGGGCCCCGACACGAGGAGAAACCGCCAAGGTGGACGGCGTCACAGATGAGTCTGTTCCAGGGTGTGGACCTGGCATCGGGTTTATGATAAAAGAGAGGACAGGAGACCGAAACCTGCTACAGTTTCCATACACAGGGAGCCCAGGAGAGGGGTTCAGGGAGAGAGTAAGGGACCGAGACATGAACCCAGACGTGAACCGGGAGAAGTGAACCCCTGGGGAGAACCCGTCGCTTCCTGCAGGGAAGAGGGACACTGGAAGTGCAGCTGTCCCAGATCACAGGCGAGCAGCAGACACAGGATGACAGAAGACAGGACAGAAGACAGAGGATGCCGGGACGTGACGGTCCCCGCAGGGGTCACCACAGATGTGAACGGGGGACAGGGACCCGGGACAAGGAGCGAGGACAGGAGCCGCGCGGTAGCCCCGAGCAGAGGCTCAGACCGAGTCAGGAGGGAAGACGGACCCAATAGGAGGAACCAGGAGCCCAGGACAGAGGAAGGGAGACAGATGATGCCACAGAGAAGGTTCAGGTGAACAGTGGGAGGCCAGGGGCTCCCCTAGATCCAAGTAAGCCCCGAAGGAACCGGCCCAGAGACCAGATCCCACTGGTCTTGAGGTCCCACTGAGGACGTGAGATATTTATCTGAGAAAAAGACCAAAACTGAGTGTCACTGACTTCTGGCTGCTGTTGCAGGAGGCCCAGGAATTCCCTTTTCTGAAGGACGCTGAGGTGACTGACCCGCTCTGACCCACCTTCCCCTCAGCGCAGGACGCGGGAAGCGACGCCTGGAGTCGCACACGCCGGCAGGACTGTTCGCAGAAAGGCTTTCCATCCTGGCTCTGGTCTTTCCTTCAAGCTGCATTTTGGCCTGGAGTGAAGCTGCAGCTGTGCAAGCCCCACGCGTGACCCGTGGTGACCGAAGGGCTCTTGGTGTCTGGATGCTGCGTGTCTGTGTGTCCTGGTGTCCCTGTCTTGGCCTCCAGTGGCTGACAAATTGGCCTACATGGTGCCCGGAGACGTGAAAATAAAGTGAGATGAAAGGTTCTGTTTTCGTGTCAACATGGTGCTTCTGGACGAAGCCGCTGCCGCCACAGAGACTGAACATTGATGATTCTGCTGTTTTCTGGTCTTTATGGCAAAGCTTCCCAGAAATCTAATTTAAGAAAAAATGGGGTGGCCTGTCATTGGCGTGAGGGAAGGAAATGTTGGGAACCTCAGCGAGCTCCTGAGACTCCCCAGAGTCGCTCCCTCTGCTCCCGGGACGGGCAGTGCGTGAATGTGTCCTACTCGGCTTCCCCAGTGCAGGGAAACTAGACGGGAGGCGTCGTCCCTTGGGAAAAGGGGGACCCTTGGACACGACCGGAAATGTCCGCGCTGGCTTCCCAACACGTGCGTAAAACCTCTCAGCCCTGACACGGAGGTGAATTGTCAGTGGGGATCGTCCCCTTGGAATACCGCGGGCGTCCGTGGCCTGATAGTTGCAGAGATTGTTTCTGGAGAAAACAGGGGCCAAAGGCCTCAACAGATTCCTGTGGCTGGACCGGTTGAGAGTGAAAATTTCCTTCAAAGGACTGACTAGACCTGGAGATTCACCTCATTTTTTCACTGAGTTTTGTTGGACATAATCCTGGTAAGTTTTTTTCCTTTTGTATTTTGTTCTGAATCCACAAAGTTTTCTTGTTTCGGTGACCGGGATCTGCAGCAAAGTTGCAGTTTTTTTTCCCAGCAAAGCTAACTTGTGTTTGCGTTTTCTCTCCCCTGGATGCCAACACAGTGTGAAAATAGTGGTGGTGATCTTTACGACTCACCTCAGAGTCTGCTTTTGCATAACCTGCATAGGGATTTTATCTCCTTTAATCAAAAAAAAATTGGACATGAGTTTCGTTGTGTGGCTTGGCGTGGCGTCTTCCAGGAAGCCGAGACAGCGGAGCCGAGAGGCGGAGAGCCTGTGGCTTTGTTCGTAGTGTCCAGAGACCTGCAGGGGAGGTGAGGAAGCCGCCTCCACGGGCAGGACGGGGCAGCCTGGCCAACGGAAAGCCCTGGTGCCCTCGAGAAGAGCAAGCCCAGGTGGAGTCTGAGGAGACCCCTTTGTCCTCGAGCCCATGTGGCCTGTGTCAGGAGTGTCAAGAGTTCGCTCTGCTCCTGCATGGAGTGTCCCACGAAGCCACTGAAACTGCTGCTGCGTCACTCTGCCCTGGGATTTTATGCAAAAAATAGGTGAAATGGTTCACCAGCAGATCTTGCTGTGCTGTTGAAACGGTTTGGGATCAAGGTGGAGAGAACTTGATTTTGCATAAGTTGAGCCACTTTTAAGGGATTTTTTCCCTGTGATTTGCTGTCTTTGCTGTTTTGTTTCGGCTAATGCCTCCGGATTTTTTTTTTTTTTTTCTTGTCTGATAAACTATTTTCCAGGAATGGAGACTTTCGCCTTCCAGGATGAACAACACCTGCAGAGACGGGTTTGCTTTCCAGTGGGGACCCTGAGAAAACTTTTCTTCTGAGGCCGCACCCCAGCATCGCACATTTGCTCTTCATCTCCACGGAAATGGCAGCAGAAGTGGAAGGGGGTGGTTAGGGGCAAAGGATGTCTGAGCGAATCCATGCGGGCTTTGCGGATGCCGCCCCTACTCCGGCAAGACAGTGGGAACCCCCAGTCCCAGGATCCCCAAAGGGAAGCTGAGCGGCCTCGTGAGTGGGGTCCGGGGCACTTGGCTCCTGCTCCCGTCCAGGCAGGTTGGGTCTCAGCGGGTCCCTTGGGATTCCGGCTTGGCGGGGCGGGTGGGATGCATGAAAGAATTTACCTCCCTCTTGTCTCCCTGAGTTACACGTTCCCTCATCCCTTCCCGTGTCAATAAACCTGTGTGAACTTTGATGTGAGCCCGCAGGGTGCGCCCCTTTAAGCCCGGTGAGTTCCCCCAGTCAGGCACCCGTTTTAGAGCGGGGTTGCCTGTAACAGTAACACACCCCCCAGGAGGGAGACCGTGGGCCCAGCCCACCCGGCAGCACCTCAAGGGGAGAGATGGAGGCTTCTCCCCAAGGCCAGGCCCCGGCAGGGACGTCCGCGGGCCCCACACGGCTCAGCGTCCTGCAGGGAGACGGGAAGGATCCTCGTGTGAGAAGCGAGGGTGACGCTGCCCCTGTGGGCAGCAGACGTGGGGAGGGACACGGAGACCCCGACAGGCCCACGGAGACGGGGAGAAGCCGCGTCAGGGCCCTGACGTGCAGGCTCCAGACCCCGCGTGTCTGTGGGGAGGAGAGTGTGAGGGTTTGGCATGTCAGTCAGTGAGTTGATGTCTTTCTTCTTGAGTTTTCAGAGTCGTGATGATGATTGATAATTAAATATGCAAAAATATCCTGTTCTTTTATCCTCTCTAACTGTTGCTTGTGTTCTTATTTTTATGACATTTGCTTTTGTGGAATGGACAGTTTTCATTTAAAAGTCTACAAAACAATTATGTCTTGAGCTGTGATTTCTGTTGCACACATTCAGGACATGTCCGCGCTCACGGAAAACATGTTCTGTTCTCGGTCACCTCCCTGTGTTGCATCTTCTGTGTTTACATCTGTGTCCACTGCCCATTGTATGTACCTGGAGAGGCTGTCGTCCTGCCAGGATGAGCTTCTCCTCAGGGGCACATCCAGGTGTCCCGTCCCCTTTCTGTCCAATCTCAGCCCGTGGTCCATTGTGTTGTGGTTGTTCCTGAGAAGCACAAGCTGGAGGTCGCGGACGGGACGGCCCATGGAGTTCCCTGCCATGAGCGGAGACTCGGGTGTCAATGAATCTGCAGTGGGGGGCGGCTGGGGGCGCATCGAGAGCAGCTCTGCCCCGCACTCTCCCAGCCCAGGCTTTTATGGAGGACAGGACCAAAGGGAAGAACATGGCGCACGGTTGTGTCTTTGCTGACACAGATGAACACGTTTCTGCTGAGGACAAGTTGCCCTGCTGAGCGGGGACATGCGCAGAAGCAGCACGTCCTCAGGGAGCAGGAGTCGGTTCTGGGAAGAAGTTCTGTTTGCAGAACCTCTGCTGTCCTGGACTCCCTGTGCAGAGTCAACAGGGGCCCCAACCACTCCAGCTCCCTGCAGGGCAGCAGCTCCCGACAGCTGACGGCATGTCCGTGGGTCTGTCCTGGGCTTGTCTCTGTCCCTGGTCCTCGTGGACTGCTCTGTCCGCAGCCCCTGGGGTCCTCCTCCCGGAGCTGTGCAGAGGCTGAGCAGGGCAGGGCCAAGCTCCAGCCTTGTCCCCTCAGGGTGTGCTGACCTGGGCCTGGTCTGTCCACGGGGCTCTGGAGTGAGTCTGTCTCCACCCCCAGAGAATTAAGTCACCCCCTGGGGAGCATCCCGGGGTCACATCCTTCAGTCCTTCCACCCTTGCGTGTGGGCATCACTCCACATAGTCAGTTTTATTCCATCTGTTACTGTCACTTGTGCTGCTGCTGTCAGAGGCGGTTGCTGGCGTCTCTCAGGTACTGAGGTTGGTCCTAGAAACAGCTCGTGACCCCGGGGACCCCGAGTCTGCACCTGAATGACCGAGTCGGTGACCGGCAGCTCTAGGGAGACCTCGGGGTGCTCACCCTGAGACCTGGTCATCGGCAGCTGATGCGCGTCCCTGTCATGGGGACGCCTGTTGGTTGCTTCACCCCTAATTTTCTGGGCAGGTGCTTGGTTCCCTGTGGGTGACATGGAGCCAGCCCCTCACTGGCCTCAGGTCACAGGACAGGACGGAGCTTTCTCCTGAGACGAGGCCAGGACTGGACCCGCCCAGGTGCCCTGACTCCAGGGAGGGGACGTCCTTCTGCTCGGAGGTGCTGCGTGTCTTCACCATGGAATGCGCTGACCCCACCCCATGCTGTTTGCCCAGTAACAGGAGGTGCCCGTCCTGCCCCTGACCCTGCCTTGGGGTCTCCCATCGCTGGGGGAGCTGCCCCTCCTGGCCCCCAGGGGAGGTCGCTCATGGCTGCAGACCTGCCAGGAGCTGCTGTGCAGAGAGCTGGGTCAGGACGCTGTGCTGCTGCGGGAGGCGGGTCAGAGGGGTCCAGGCTGCTGACAGGACGGGGAAAGTCTCAGGGGCTCAGGCTGCCGTCCAGGGGGATAAGGCTCAGGAAGGGCTGGGGAGCAGTAAGGACAGAGCCGCATGCAGTGGGGATCCCATGGTCAGCTGTGATGTGGGCGGGTAAAGAAGGGGGAGGGGTCAGGGTCTGTCAGGGGGCAGAGGTGCTTCCCCTGGACATGGGGTGACGCTTCCTTTGGCCTTGTTGGGGCATCTCTGGAGGAACCTGGGGTTGGGTGATTAGGATTATGATGAGCACATCTGGGGTCTCTCAGGCGAGGCTCCTCCTTCCTCTCTGGGTTGGGGCTGGTTTTTGAGCATCACAGTGACATCCTCGTGGGGCAGGAGAAGGAGGAACACACAGAACACGGGGAATTCTGCTTGCGGGCACCTGTCAGGAGACAGGGAGGGCGGAGAACACCCCACCTGCCGTCACCCCAGAACAAGGAGACCCCGGGTGACATGGGGGGGCAGGACCCGCACAAGGAGACCGTGAGACTCTGTCGTGAGGACGTAAGAGACGAGGCCTGGGGAGTCCTGGGCCCTGCGACGAGCACTGACCGTGTGGAAAGGGCCCCGGCCCCCGTGCGCTCCGGGGACCACTGCAGTCTCTGTGAGGGCACAGTGGCCCCTTGACAGGACACAGAAAGACAATTGTCACTTCACAGGGGCAGAGGAGGCTTGGAAGAGGCCAAACCCTCTGAGAGAAAGAGAAAATAAAGGCCTCCCCGGGAGACACAGAGCTGGGAACACCCTGAGTCAGCATGGAAGAGGGAACAGCGTCCGTGGGCACAGGACCCCAAAGTCTGCACTGTCCCCCGTTCCTGAACCACAGTGTCCTTCTTCACGGAGCAAAGTTTCTTGAGGTTCAGCGAGAAACACACACGACACTGAGCAGCAACAGTCCTGGGAACCCGGGAGACTCTGCAGAGAAGGGTCCACCCGAGAGCTCTCGTGGCGGGTGCCCCCGTCACAGACACCAGAGGTCAGGCCAGGAGACCCGGGACCCCAGTGCTGACCAGGGGCCTTCAGACAAGGAGTGGGGTCCACCCAGGACAGAGACACATGCAGAGTCCTCAGACTCCCAGTCCTCACCAGCTGCCAGGGGACCATCCCCACATGCGGTCAGGGCTCAGCTATCGGGGCCATGATCCAGGACCCTTGTTCAGGAGTGCCTACTGGACTTCCTGTGGCCCCCTTGGTCCTGGTGACAGGGGTGTGGACACCAGGGTGATCTGATGCCACTAGGTCTTGGGACCAGAACAGGCAATCAGTTGTTCTGACACATTTCAAAGGCACAGATGTTATCAACACATTGCTCTGGGGGAGTGAGCCCAGGATAGACCTGAGGTGGACAGAGGGATGGACACCCTCTAGGAGAGGGCAGGGTCTGCCTGGACGGCAGGTAAATGGTAAAGGTCACATCCCTGTCCATGTCCTCCCACAGCCATGAGCTGAGTCCAGGGCTGTGAGCTCGGAGCGCCCCCTGGTGGTGGGCCTGGGTGCTGCCCCTTCTGTCCTGCAGGGTCTGCATCTGGGCCACACCCGCCCCTCCCCGGGTCCCCCCAGTAATAGTACCAGACACCTGGACAGGTGAGGTTCATCCCTGGGGAGGTCTCACCTGTGCACAGACACAGTCACCTCCTCCTTGGGGCTCCCCAGGAATGTGGGGAGCGGAAGCCTCTCAGAGGAGAGCAATGGTGCCCTGGGGAGCTGGGGTCTTGCAGAGGGAGCCCCAGACAGGAAGCCCCTGCCCCCCACCCCTGCACCTGCTCCTGGGCTGTGCTCCGAGCTCTGAGCGTCCTGGGCCTCCCGGTGTCCCTGGGCCCCTGGGGTCCTGACACGCCCCAGTGGACCCCCAGCCCCGCCCCCCGTCCTGCAGGGTTTGTGTCTGGGCTCACACCCGCTCCCCTCACTGTGTCTCCCGCACAGAAATACACGGCCGTGTCCTCGGGCCTCAGGCTGCTCATTTGCAGATACAGCGAGTTCTTGGCGTTGTCTCTGGAGATGGTGAATCGGCCCTTCACGGAGTCTGCATAGCCTGTGCTACCACCATGTGTATTAATGGCTGCGACCCACTCAAGCCCCTTCCCCGGAGCCTGGCGGACCCAGCTCATAGCATAACTATTGAAGGTGAATCCGGAGGCTGCACAGGAGAGTCTGAGGGTCCCCCCAGGCGGCACCAAGTCTCCCCCAGACTCCACCAGCTGCGCCTCACCCTGGACACCTGCAAACACAGACACAGCCCGTCAGGACATGGCTCTCGCCCACTGCTTCCCCTCCTGCCCCCTCCTCAGGGATCCTGCCCCAGGAATCACCCCCTAGAAGCGCCACGAGCAGCAGCCAGCTCAGCCCACGCTCCATGGCGAGTGTCCGCGTCCGTGCTGACCCGAGTGGACCCTGGGTGCGGGCTGGGCTCCTGTGCGGGCTGCAGGGCGGGCCGGGCTGGTTTTCAGCAGCAGGGGACGCCCTATTTGCATGTGTCCTGCTATATAGCAGCTCTGGCTGGGTCTGGGCAGAGGAGCCGGGGAGGGTCCTGGGACATGGGGTCATGACACACGATGAGCAGGTCCCTCATTAGGGGCAGAGCTGGTGACCCTGAGCCCCTGTTTCTTGCTGGGATGCAGGCCGAGGTGCTGGTCCTCACACGGGCACTGTGGGGTCTTCTGTGGAAACGGGACCCTTGTGTGATGAGGGGTGGGTGGGGGTTGCTCAGCTAATGCTGAGAACAGTGTTTTGGTCCCTGAACATGACAGGATGGACATCTTGTTGTCAACATCTCACCTGTGGCAGATGTGCACAGGGAGCGGCGTCAGGACATGTGACAGCAGGGAGGTGTGTGGTTAATGCCCGTTTAAGTCCCTCTGCCCAGTGTGGCTGTCCTAATGGGGTGCCGTCCAGAGTTTGGAGCCCTGAGGCAGTTCGGCCACTGGGTGTATGGACTGTCCCCATCCATCAACACGAGGTGTCTTCTCCCTGCCTGCCAACCATGTCGGCTCTGTCATTGCCCATGACGTTTAAGGTCCCCCAAGAATCTCCATGACTGAAGCTTATGTCCTGGTAGCTCAGGTGTGCAGGGCCTGGTGCACAGGGCACCGTGAGTGGTCATTGAGGAAATAGTGTCATAGACGGACACAGAGAAGTTACTGTCCCGACAGCCTCTGAGCATCTGCGTGGTGACAGCTGTGAGGCCTCAGGCCCTGTGGGGGTGAAGACTCAGCTATATTGTGATGGAGGGACCCTCACCTGAGCCCATCTTCCTGGTGGATCGCCAGATGCAAACTAAGGAGAAGAGAGGACAGAGAAATTATAGAAATGAAGTATTTTAGGTCTGTACACGGGGGAATGACATTCGTGGTATATTTCGATGTCTTAGATTCTCTAAGTGGGAGAAAAACGTGTATCTGAGCAGCCAAGTCCTGCCGAGGCCTTTCTTAGGGGATCGATCAGGACGCCGCGAGGGTCAGAGGGCAGGGTCTGGAAGGTGCTGACCCGGAGCCACCACTGCTTGAGGTTCTGTCCCTGCGTCCCTGGCATCCAGCCAGGCCGGTCTTGCAGTTCCGGAGAGAGAAGGAAACACAGATTCTCTGCAGCTTGGACAGGGCCGGGCCTCACGGGGCCTGTCTCTGGGCACAGTCGGCGTTTCCCTGAGAGTCCGCGGGAGGATGGACACGAGCTGAGGGACCCGTCGCTGAGCATCCTTCCCCGGACAACAGGAGTTTGTTTCGGGAAAGTGGAGAAAGACGAACCCCTCCCAGGAGGCAGCTTGTCCCGACGCACCTCGTGACCTGTGTGAGGAATGATGCGTCTCCCTCCCGCAGCCCCGGTCTCTGCACTCCCCAGGGCCAGAGTCAAGCCTGGGGGCAGAGAGGATCCCAGAGACAACCAGGAGGTTCTGGAGATGATGTTGGTCACAATCCGGGTGGTTATTCTGCAAAACTGGAATTAGAGGAACTAGATGAATATTTTGAAAGTTGAGGGTGAGAAACCCTCAGCCACCGCCACATTCACGGTGAAAAGCTGAAATGTCCCCACTAAGACCAGGGACAAGACGGGCGTCCACGTCACCTCGGTCACTCACCGTCGTCCTACACGTCCACAGGAAGCATCTGGGCAGGAAAAGACCCAAAGGATCTGACCTGGGAGAGGAAGTCAAGGGTCACCACTCCCAGCTGAGAGGCTCGTGTGCTCAGAGAATCCAGAAGATTCTACACAGAGAACGTCTGGAATCACCAGTGGGCACAGCCAGGGGACAGGGTCCAGAGTGGACACACAGAACCCCACGGCGTTCCTGCCTGGGAGCAGCACGTCAGGGGAAGTGAGCGTCTGGGTCCAGTGACACTCTCGCCCTCAGGAAGGAACCCGGGGAGTGACCTGAGCAGGGGGGACGGAGGTGCAGTGCAGACTCGACACTGTGCAGTGGACACGAAAGACCACACAGGACATGCTGAGGCGTCCTGGCTCGGGGGGGAGTCGACATCATTGAAATGACGCGTCACCCAAAGCCATTCACAGATTTAATGCATCACCTAGGACAGCACATGTGACCTTGGAAAGGAAACAAGAAGCAGTTGTGGACCCTGAAGGGTCTTGTAGAGCAGAAACAACTTTCGCAGAAAAGGGGAAAAATGAGGGAATCACACGGGGAGACAAGTGGCTGGAAACGTTCCTGTCCCCCCGCTCGGAAGAGTGAGCACTGACCCCACAGTCCACAGACCCACTGCACCCCGATGCCACAGCGACATTCATGGCAGGTCACAGTTTCATGAGGTTCAGCGAGAAACACACAAGACACTGAGCAGCAACAGTCCTGGGAACCCGGGAGACTCTGCAGAGAAGGGTCCACCCGAGAGCTCTCGTGGCGGGTGCCCCCGTCCCAGACACCAGAGGTCAGGCCAGGAGACCCGGGACCCCCAGTGCTGACCAGGGGCCTTTCAGTCAGGGAGTCCGGGTCCGGCCAGGACAGAGACACACGCAGGGTCTTCAGACCCCCGTCCTCGCCAGCTCCCAGGATCCAGGACCCTTGGTGAGGAGTCCCCACCAGACTTCCTGGGTGCCCTGGAACCTGGTGACAAGGGTGTGGTCACACAGTGATCTGATCCTCCTTGGGGCTCCCCAGGAATGTGGGGAACAGGAGCCTCTCAGAGGAGAGCAATGGTGCCCTGGGGAGCTGGGGTCTTGCAGAGGGAGCCCCAGACAGGAAGCCCCTGCCCCCCACGCCTGCACCTGCTCCCGGGCTGTGCTCTGAGCTCTGAGCCTCCTGGGCCTCCCGGTGTCCCTGGGCCCCTGGGGTCCTGACACGCCCCAGTGGACCCCAGCCCCGCCCCCCGTCCTGCAGGGTTTGTGTCTGGGCTCACACCCGCTCCCCTCACTGTGTCTCTCGCACAGAAATACACGGCCGTGTCCTCGGGCCTCAGGCTGCTCATTTGCAGATACAGCGAGTTCTTGGCGTTGTCTCTGGAGACGGTGAATCGGCCCTTCACGGAGTCTGCGTAGATCGTGCTACCACCATTACCGATGCCTGCCACCCACTCAAGCCCCTTCCCTGGAGCCTGGCGGACCCAGTGCGTGTCATAACTACTGAAGGTGAATCCGGAGGCTGCACAGGAGAGTCTGAGGGTCCCCCAGGCGGCACCAAGTCTCCCCCAGACTCCACCAGCTGCGCCTCACCCTGGACACCTGCAAACACAGACACAGCCCGTCAGGACATGGCTCTCGCCCACTGCTTCCCCCTCCTGCCCCCCTCAGGGATCCTGCCCCAGGAATCACCCCCTAGAAGAGCCACGAGCAGCAGCCAGCTCAGCCCACGCTCCATGGCGAGTGTCCGCGTCCGTGCTGACCCGAGGGGACCCTGGGTGCGGGCTGGGCTCCTGTGCGGGCTGCAGGGCGGGCCGGGCTGGTTTTCAGCAGCAGGGGACGCCCTATTTGCATGTGTCCTGCTATATAGCAGCTCTGGCTGGGTCTGGGCAGAGGAGCCGGGGAGGGTCCTGGGACGTGGGGTCACGACACACGATGAGCAGGTCCCTTATTAGGGCCAGAGCTGGTGACCCTGAGCCCCTGTTACTTGCTGTGACGCAGGCCCAGGTGCTGGTGCTCACACGTGCTCTGTGGGGTCTTTATATGTCTTAGTATCAATCCTTTGTCGTTGTTATATTTGCCAACATTTTCTCCCGTCTGTGAGCAGCCTCTTGGTTTTACTGATATTTTCTTCATTGAGAAGAATCTTTTATTGGATAGAAGCCATTTGTGTGCATTTATTTTCTTCTCTTCCCATTGGAGCTCGTCCACCCATATCACAGCAGCCGAAGTCAGGGTGTGGGGTGACTTTTCTTTCTCCTGCACTGACCGCGGCGTGTCTACACAGGCTCCTTGTGGAAACCGTCTTCCTGTGGGGACAGAGGATGGTTCAGAAAACGAGAGGTTTATACAGTGGCTTGTGCTCAGTTGTGGAATGTATGAAATGTCCACTTGGAATCACACGGAAGGACCAGGACAGGAAGGCGCTGAGTGAAGAAAGTCAGAAGGAGCAAGACACGCTCAGGATGGTCTGACTCTCGTGTGACACAGGAAACACAACACAGAGTCTGAACCACCGCAATAAACTCTTGACCTCTGAGTGCAGAACTGAGGCCAGGGCTGGGGTGGAGAGAGGCGTCCGGGGCCCGAGGTGGGGGGCTGCTCGGCCCTCGGGCACGGCAGGGTGTAAAGGACACGTTTGTAGAGATTTATTCCTACAAGCACTGAGCAGATACAGAGACATAAACATAATTTTCTGTCCTTAATTACTATAAAAAAACAGTGTCTATGACGTCATGAGGATCAAAATTATATCAATTGCCTCCTCTGGTGACAGTAGCACCTACTGGAAATTAACTATGAAGGTAAAGTGCAAAAATCCTGTAACATGTGGGACCTCCAGCTCCACTGACCGGCCACTGGGTTTAGTGACAAAAGAATAAATTATTTTATACCCAGAGACTGAACAGGTGGAGTCACGACCAGGTTGTGTTGTGGGCACGGAGGAGCACAGAGGTCCGGGTTCCCTCCTGAGCCCCCACTGGGTCAGAACCCGCACTGTGGAGGGGGCCAGGAGACCCACCGGCGCGTGAAGCGTGTGCTCTGAGTGCTCTGAGCGGAGGACCCAATGGAACAAGGTAACAATGCACCGCGCTCCACCCCGGAGCTCGCCCTGCAGCTGTGGCCACCACACCCGGGTCCCGCTGGAGCTGTTCCTCCGCCTGGGACAGAGGCTGCACAGACTCTCTGAGCCACTGCACCCTCCCTGTGGCCGGAAGCCCCGCCCTGGGGTGCGACAACCGCACCCTCTCCTCACTGCCCAGGAGGGATGAGCACCCACCTGGCAGGGTCATTCCTGGAGGCCCCTGAACTGCTGAGAGAGGGCGGGCCGGGGCTGCCCAGCACCTCCCCCAGCAGGAGCCTGTGCCGCGCCTCTGCTGGCACTGAGTAGGGGAGAGAGAGGAGCGACAGGCCAGAGCCAGAGACCACCCGCTCTGACAAAATGGAAGGTTCTACGCTCATCAGGCAGGCCCGGGGGCGGGGAAGATAGTTTTTTCCTCTAATACCT
>NW_023601104.1:103068517-103084436 GCF_014898055.3 Talpa occidentalis
CCCAAGAGGTGACTCTGTCTGTACACAGGTGAGACCTCCCCAGGGATGAGACCCTCACCTGTCCAGGTGTCTGTTACTTACTATTACTGGGGGGACCCGGGGAAGGGGTGGGTGTGGCCCAGACACAGACCCTGCAGGCCGGGAGGGGGCAGCACCCAGGCCCACCACCAGGGGGCGCTCCAAGCTCACAGCCTGGACTCAGCTCATGGCTGTGGGGGGACATGGACAGGGACGGGACCTCAGCCTGGACCTCTCTCCAGTCTGACCTCTGCCCTCTCCTAGTGGGTGTCCATTCCTCTGTCCACCTCCGGTCTTTCCTGGGCTCACTCCCCCAGAGCAATGTGTTGATAACCTCTGTGCCTTTGAAATTGTCAGGACAACTGATTGTGTGTTCTGGTCCCGAGACCCAGAGGGATCAGATCACTGTGGTGTCTACACCCCTGTCGCCAGGTCCCAGGGCCTCCAGGAAGGCTGGTGGGAACTCCTGACCAAGTGCTCTGGATCCAGGCCCTGGGAGCTGACCCTGGCCACGTGTGGGGACGTCTAGTGGCAGCTGGCAAGAACCGGGGTTCTGAGGTTTCTGCGTTTGTCTCTGTCCTAGCCAGAAACAACTACTTATCTGAAAGGCCCCTGGTCAGCTCTGGGGGTCCCAGGTCTCCCGGCCTAACCTCTGGTGTCTGTGACGGGGGCACCCGCCACGAGAGCTCTCGGGTGGACCCTTCTCTGCAGAGTCTCCCGGGTTCCCAGGACTGTGGCTGCTCAGTGTCGTGTGTGTTTCTCGCTGAACCTCACGAAACTTTGCTCCTGTCCCGTGAAGAGGACACTGTGTTTCAGGAACGGGGGACAGTGCAGACTGTGGGGTCCGGTGCCCATGGACGCTGTTCCCTCTTCCATGCTGACTCAGGGTGTTCCCAGCTCTGTGTCTCCCGGGGAGGCCTTTATTTTCTCTTTCTCTCAGGAGGGTTTGGCCTCTTCAGGGCCTCCTCTGGCCCCTGTGAAGTGACCATTGTCTTTCTGTGTCCTGCCAAGGGGCCACTGTGCCCTCCCAGAGACTGCAGTGGTCCCCGGAGCACATGGGATTTTTTTCTATGACCAACCTCAGCGCCTGACAGATGCTAGCAACCGCCTCTGACAGCAGCAGCACAAGTGACAGGAACAGATGGAATAAAACTGACCATGTGGAGTGATGCCCACACGCAAGGGTGGAAGGACTGAAGGATGTGACCCCGGGATGCTCCCCGGGGGATGATTTAATACTCATACAACGACACCCGCAGCTTCTCCTCTGGGGGTGGAGACAGACTCACTCCAGAGCCCCGTGGAGAGACCAGGCCCAGGTCAGTACACCCTGAGGGACGAGGCTGGAGTCTGGCCCTGCCCCGCTCAGCCTCTACACAGCTCCGGGAGGAGGACCCCAGGGGCTGAGGACAGAGCAGGCCACGAGGACCAGGGACAGGGACAAGCCCAGGACAGACCCACGGACACGCCGTCAGCTGTCGGGAGCTGCTGCCCTGCAGGGAGCTGGAGTTGTTGGAGCCCCTGTTGACTCTGTACAGGGAGTCCAGGACAGCAGAGGTTCTGCAAACAGAACTTCCTCCCAGAACCGACTCCTGCTCCCTGAGGACGTGCTGCTTCTGCGCATGTCCCCGCTCAGCAGGGCAGCTTGTCCTCAGCAGACACGTGTCCATCTGTGTCAGGAAAGACACAATCGTGTGCCATGTTCTTCCCTTTGGTCCTGTCCTCCATAAAAGCCTGGGCTGGGGGAGTGCGAGGCAGAGCTGCTCTCGATGCGCCCCCAGCCGCCCCCACTGCAGATTCATTGACACCCCGAGTCTCCGCTCATGGCAGGGAACTCCATGGGCCGTCCTGTCCGCGGCCACCAGCTTGTGCTTCTCAGGAACAACCACAGCACAATGGACCACGGGCTGAGATTGGACAGAAAGGGGACGGGACACCTGGATTTCCCCTGCGGAGAAGCTCATCCTGGCAGGACGACAGCCTCTCCAGGTACATACAATGGGATGGTGCCACATGTTACAGGATTTTTGGACTTTACCTTCATAGTTAATATCCAGTAGGTGCTACTGTGACCAGAGGAGGCAATTGATAGAATTTTGATCCTCATGACGTCATGGACACTGGTTTTTATAGTAACTAAGACAGAAAATTATGTTTATGTCTCTGTGTCTGCTCAGTGCTTGTAGGAATAAATCTCTACAAACGTGTCCTTTACACCCTGCCGTGCCCGAGGGCCGAGCAACCCCCACCTCGGGCCCCGGGACGCCTCTCCCCACCCCAGCCCTGGCCTCAGTTCTGCTCTCAGAGGTCAAGAGTTGATTGTCGGTGGGTTCAGACTCTGTGTTCTGTTTCCTGTGTCCACACGTGAGTCAGACCATCCTGAGCGTGTCTTGCTCCTTCTGACTTTCTTCACTCAGCGCCTTCCTGTCCTGGTCCTTCCGTGTGATTCCAAGTGGAAATTTCATACATTCCACAACTGAGCACAAGCCACTGTATAAACCTCTCGTTTTCTGAACCATCCTCTGTCCCCACAGGAAGACGGTTTCCACAAGGAGCCCGTGTAGACACGCCGCGGTCAGTGCAGGAGAAAGAAAAGTCACCCCACACCCTGACTTCGGCTGCTGTGATATGGGTGGACGAGCTCCAATGGGAAGAGAAGAAAATAAAGGTACACAAATGGGTTAAATCCAATAAAAGATTCTTCACAATGAAGAAAATTTAAGTAAAACTAAGAGGCTGCTCACAGATGGGAGAAAATGTTGGCAAATGACACAACTGACATAGGAGTGAGAGATACTAAGACATATAAAGACCCCACAGAGCACGTGTGAGCACCAGCACCTGGGCCTGCGTCCCAGCAAGTAACAGGGGCTCAAGGTCACCAGCTCTGCCCCTAATAAGGGACCTGCTCATCGTGGGTCATGACCCCACGTCCCAGGACCCTCCCGGCTCCTCTGCCCAGACCCAGCCAGAGCTGCTATATAGCAGGACACATGCAAATAGGGCGTCCCCTGCTGCTGAAAACCAGCCCGGCCCGCCCTGCAGCCCGCACAGGAGCCCAGCCCGCACCCAGGGTCCACTCGGGTCAGCACGGACGCGGACACTCGCCATGGAGCGTGGGCTGAGCTGGCTGCTGCTCGTGGCGCTTCTAGGGGGTGATTCCTGGGGCAGGATCCCTGAGGGGGGGGCAGGAGGGGGAAGCAGTGGGCGAGAGCCATGTCCTGACGGGCTGTGTCTGTGTTTGCAGGTGTCCAGGGTGAGGCGCAGCTGGTGGAGTCTGGGGGAGACTTGGTGCCACCTGGGGGGAACCTCAGACTCTCCTGTGCAGCCTCCGGATTCACCTTCAGCAATTATGGCATGAACTGGGTCCGCCAGGCTCCGGGGAAGGGGCTTCAGTGGGTTGCATACATTAATAGTAATGGTGGCAGCACATACTACGCAGACTCCGTGAAGGGCCGATTCAGCATCTCCAGAGACAACGCCAAGAACTCGCTGTATCTGCAAATGAGCAGCCTGAGGCCCGAGGACACGGCCGTGTATTTCTGTGCGAGAGACACAGTGAGGGGAGCGGGTGTGAGCCCAGACACAAACCCTGCAGGACGGGGGCGGGGCTGGGGGCCCACTGGGGCGTGTCAGGACCCCAGGGGCCAGGGACACCGGGAGGCCCAGGGGCTCAGAGCTCAGAGCACAGCTCGGGAGCAGGTGCAGGGGTGGGGGGCAGGGGCTTCCTGTCTGGGGCTCCCTCTGCAAGACCCCAGCACCCCAGGGCACCATTGCTCTCCTCTGAGAGGCGCCCGTTCCCCACATTAGTGGGGAGCCCTAAGGAGGAGGTGACTGTCTGTGCACAGGTGAGACCTCCCTAGGGACGAGACCCTCACCTTTCCAGGTATCTGCAGTTTCTTCAAAACAAGCCCCTAGAGGCTCAGGAGAAACAAATTAGGGTGGATCAACACAGGGGAAATTGGGGAGCGGGAAGAGCTCCTAAGCCCATGGAGGATGCTGACCCTTCCCAGTGTCCTGCCTCCTGTCAGGTCCTGGGGCTGCGGGGTCTCCTGCGTCCCCTCTGCTCGCTGGGCTCAGGGTCCTTAGGGTCACCTGACAATGTGCTGTTTGGAAGGAGACCTGGCAGGAAGGTGCTGTGGGCAGATAATGGTGTCAGTGGGGGATGGTACCCTGGGATAGATCCTTCATTGTTCCCGAACCCCAGGGGGGCAGATGCATCCCAGGGGCTCAGGGCCCCTCCCTGCCCACACCCCACAACTCTTGCTCCTGACCCTTGTCTCCTCCTGTGCTGAGCAGGGCTGGGGTGCCCCAGGGCGCCCTGTGCTGGGGGCTCAGCTCCACCCCAGGGCGTCTGCGCAGGGAAGAGCTGGACACGCCCCTGGAGGAGACACGCGTGACCTGGACACGCCTGTAGGGTCAGCGGGCGCAGGGGGCACGTTGTGAGCCGAGTCGCGTCCTGACTCCAGCCAGGGGAGCCTGACGTGGGAAGATCCGTCCACGAACCTGCGGAGCCGAGTGCGGGTGAATGAATCGTGTCCGTAGAGAGACACGCGTGACGACACACGTGACGAGAAAGAGGAAGGAGGAGAAGCCTCGGCTAGAAAACCGTGACCCGCAGAGTCGGGGCCTCCCGCCCACGGGCAGGGAACGGCCTGACGGGGCAGCAGCGTCCGCCTCGCGCGGGAGCCGGGGCTGAGGTCTGTCCCCCGCGGGTCCCCAACAGCCGACGGCGCCGAGTCAGACTTTCCTGAACCCAAACAGGCGCCGTCTCGTGTGGTTGTGGGTTTCCCGAGGTTGAAAGACTTTCCAGAGAAACTTTCATCACGTTTATCCCCGCAGGAGCTCATGGTGGGGAGACCAAGGCCCGTCCTGCTGGCCCAGAGGACAGAGGGCAGGGCCACCGCCCACCACGTCCACGTCCCAGGCGGGGCCCGTCCGTGAGCCGGGCCGTGAGGGCCAGACCGAGGTCGAGGGACCCGCGGCCTCCCCACGCGCAGGGACGGGCGCCCGCTGCGAACCCTCCCTGGTCACTCCCTGGCCTGGGCCCGGGCTCTGGTCACTCAGGTCAGGTCTCGGGCGGAGCCGCGTCCAGACAGGAGGAGCTGGTGGGTCTGGGCCTCTGCCAGCGGGGCTCCTGGGAGGTCAGGGCCGACCCGGGGGTGGGGGTGAGGGCAGGAGACTGAGGGGGACACTCCTTGTCCCAGGTGTCCTGTCCAGGGGCAACTCAGAGTCGGGCTGGGCTGGTGACCCCAGACCTGCCCTGCCTTTGACGTCCCGGGCTCTGTCTCCTCTGGGGATGGTGGTCTGGATCCCCAGTGTCCCGGGCAGGGCAGGGTGGCTGGACGTGGTCACTGCAGTGGGTCACCCTGAGCACAGACGACAGCCCCGCTCCGGGCCCCTGTCCATCTCTGCTGCCCCGGCCCGAACCCGCTCTCCCTGCAGCTGAGCTCCGTGACCCGAGGACACGGCCATGTTTGCTGGGGGGACCAGGGGAGGGCGGGTGTGGCCCAGACACTGAGCGGGAGGGCAGCTGGGGGCCCAGGACCAGCAGGGGCACGGGCACCCCAGTATGATCGGACTCCAGCGTCTCAGGGGACACCAGGGAGCCGGGTTCCCGGTTGATGTTAGGAGTTAATTTACGGCTCATGAACGACACTGAGTGTTGAGCAGCTGTCCCTGGACCACACGTGACTGTGGACAGTCTGAACGCGGCTCCCCCGGAAAACAGGATGAAGCTAAACGGGAGCGATGACGTCATGGATGCAGGACACTTGGGAGAAGGCCCGACCCCCAACGCTGGTCACCAACGTCAGCAACTAAGGACAGACAGGAACGTCTGAGCCTTGATCCGTGAAACCTAGAAACACCGGCGGCCAGAACCTTCCTGAGTCGGAGCCGCCAGAAACCTCCCCGTGCAGGGCTGACGGAGCCGGGCCCTGGACAGCCCTCACGTGCACGCGTGTGGTGTCCGCGCTGGTGCAGGAGCAGCTGAGGCCCAGAACGGCCGCGACACAGAAATAAACCGCGACTGTTTGCAGGTGACGTCAGCGTTTACACGGAAAGTGCAGTAAGACCCCAAACATTCCACTTAGTAATAGGAACAAATAAGAACAACCAGCAAAGCATCCCCACTTGAAAATGCCCCAAGTGGGCCTCCCCGGTGGCGCAGCGGTTGGGCGCTGGGTTGGGAAGCTGCCCGCAGCCTCTGCAGCGCTGGTTTGATCCCCGGCCTCAGGGCGAGGGTCCCACATGGCGCGCAGACCCCTCCTGCCGCCCGCTGCTCCCCTCAGCAGTGTCCTTCGGTCCTCCTGCCTGCTCTGCTCCCCGCTCTGGCTCTGGTGAATCCTCTCACCCTCCCGCGCTTCTGACTGTGCCCAGGGCTTGTGTAAATAAAGAAATAAAGAAATAAAGAAATCTTTAAAAAAAAATATTTTGGAAGAAACTTTAAAAAAAAAATATATCAAACCCTCAACCCTCTCCTCCCCACAGACACGCGGGGTCTGGAGCCTGCACGTCCCTGCCCTGACGCGGCTTCTCCCCGTCTCCGTGGGCCTGTCGGGGTCTCCGTGTCCCTCCCCACGTCTGCTGCCCACAGGGGCAGCGTCCCCCTCGCTTCTCACACGAGGATCCTTCCCGTCTCCCCGATGTGAGACGCGGGGTGTCTCCGCGGGGTGAGAGCCCCGTTTGCTCAGACGTTGTGGAGGCTCCGGCGTCTGTGGGGTCGGGATGCGGGTCTGCGGCGTCTCTGCCGGGGCGACGTCCTTGTCTGTCTCAGGGTCGGGACCCCGGGGCCTCTTGACCTGCTCCTGCAGCGCAGCCCCCCCGGGTCCCTGCGGAGGGAGAAGCTCGGGCCGGGGTTCCCCGGGGGTCGGGGGCTCACGAATAAGACCCGCAGGCCCCGTGGTGCTGTGAGGGGAGACTCGGGATCCTGTGTCCACTGTCCTGCTGGCAGCTGGTCCGTGGGTTTCTGTCCTCCTGACTCTGTCCTGAGGGGATGTTTGCGCCTGAGGTTCTGTGCGTCTGTTTCTTGCTCCTCCCAGTTGCCGGCCCAGACACGACCCCGGAGCCCCCAGGACCCTCCCTCTCCAGGGTCTGTGGCCGCGTCTCCTCCTCCATTTCCCTTCTTGTCATGAGTGTTTTGTCTCATTTTTCCAATCAGGGCTCAGAATTTGTCTACACTGTTTATTCTGCAAGCTCCACCCTTGCTCATCACTGTGTCACTGAGCTGTCTCTTCACTCGTTGTTCCTTTTTTCTTGCTCTAAATTGTATTTCCTCCTTCTACTGGCATTGGATTCTGCTTCTGATGTATTGATTCTTTTGAGTATTTCAAAAACAATTTTTGAATGGTTTCCAGCAGTTTCTGGATAATTGCTTCAGGGACAATGTCCGTCTAATCACCGAGCCTCCCCTGTGTCCCCTGGGTCAGGCCTGCTCTGTCCCTCCCTGGGGGGTGTTGGCCGAGTCACAGGCTCTGGCCACGGGTCGTGACTCCACCTGCTCTGTCTCTGCGGGGACGTGTCTCATTCCATCCCCCACGAGCCACCGTCGGGCCGCGGGGTCGTCACGGTCTCCCCTGGGAACGTTTCTCAGGCTCTCCCCGTGCGGACAAGTCCCAGTTTGGGGCCCCTGTGCCCGGGGACGACACAGACACGATCCCCACGGTCACAACGTGTGGCACCTGCTGTTCACTGTCCTCTGGGGAAAAGCGGGTTCACATCCTCGCGTCTGCTCCTCGGGTCCCGGGTCCACACTCGCACAGGCGCCCTCACACTCTCCATGCCCTGGGCTCCCCAGGGCCCCCACACATTCCATGGGCTGCTCCTGCCCCACACCCGTCCCCCCCCTCCCCTCGGTGGCCCCAGTTCTGCACTCACACGTCCAGGTGTATTTCCGCTTTGGTTCCTGCTGCCCCTTTGCCTGTTTCTCTGTCTGCACACGGAGGTGCCGACAGCGTGTGTCTTTCTCCTGCACTCGCTGCTCTCAGCGCCGCCTCGCAGGTCCCCCAAGCTGCTGCCAACGCGGCCGTCTGTCCTGCGCTACAGCCTCGGGCTGCGCCGTGAAGAAGCGCCTCGTGCTGCAGAGCCGTCCGTGTCCTCCTCACAGGCGGTTTCCCCCGGCTGTGCCCGCAGGGCCGCGTCAGCACAGGGGAAGGCCAGGCCAGCGCCCTCGGCACGGCCCAGGGGACGTCCGCGTGGCCTGGACGCCCGAGACCGGGGAAGCCAAACGATGTTAACACATGGGGCGACAACGAATTAAAATGGTTCCGGGAATGAAAGAAACGATCAGAAACACAAAGATGTGGGGGCCTCCATGAGTCACAAGGGGTTAATTCTCTGCACCATGGAGCTAATCACAGCCTCTGCAGCATGAGCTCGATCCCCAGCCAAATAGCTAAACCACACAGGGAAGCAGACCCTCCTGTCTCCCCACTGCTCCCCTCAGCAGTGTGTCTCAGCATCTGCCTGTTCTGCTCCCCACTCTGTCACTCGTGAATCCTAAACCCTGCAACTTTGACCAACAAATCAGTTCTTGTATGCATAAATAAATAATCTTCAAAGAAAAAAGACACCCGTGGAGTTGGATGAAATATGTGCATGTGACATATCAGGCAAAGGGCTGACCCAAGATACATAAAGATCTGGAAAAAAAGACCCCACAGAGCACGTGTGAGCACCGGCACCTGGGCCTGCTTCCCAGCAAGTAACAGGGGCTCAGGGTCACCAGCTCTGGCCCTAATAAGGGACCTGCTCATCGTGTGTCATGACCCCACGTCCCAGGACCCTCCTGGCTCCTCTGCCCAGACCCAGCCAGAGCTGCTATATAGCAGGACACATGCAAATAGGGCGTCCCCTGCTGCTGAAAACCAGCCCGGCCCGCCCTGCAGCCCGCACAGGAGCCCAGCCCGCACCCAGGGTCCACTCGGGTCAGCACGGACGCGGACACTCGCCATGGAGCGTGGGCTGAGCTGGCTGCTGCTCGTGGCTCTTCTAGGGGGTGATTCCTGGGGGCAGGATCCCTGAGGAGGGGGGCAGGAGGGGACGCAGTGGGCGAGAAGCCATGTCCTGACGGGCTGTGTCTGTGTTTGCAGGTGTCCAGGGTGAGGCGCAGCTGGTAGAGTCTGGGGGAGACTTGGTGCCGCCTGGGGGGTCTCTCAGACTCTCCTGTGCAACCTCAGGATTCACCTTTAGCATCTACTGGATGCACTGGGTCCGCTAGGCTCCAGGGAAGTGGCTGGAGTGGGTTGGAGTTATAAAGGGTAATGGTGACACAAACTACGTAGACTCCAAGAAGGGCCGATTCACCGTCTCCAGAGACAACGCCAAGAACTCGCTGTATCTGCAAATGAGCAGCCTGAGGCCCGAGGACACGGCCGTGTATTACTGTGTGAGTGACACATTGAGGGGAGCTGGTGTGAGCCCAGACACAAACCCTGCAGGACAGGAGGGCGGGGCTGGGGGTCCACTGGTGCGTGTCAGGACCCTACGGACCCGGGGACACCAGGAGGCCCCGGAGGCTCACAGCTCAGAGCACAGCCCGGGAGCAGGTGCAGGGGTGGGGGGCAGGGGCTTCCTGTCTGGGGCTCCCTCTGCAAGACCCCAGCTCCCCAGGGCACCATGCTATCCTCTGAGAGGTTCCCGCTCCCCACATTCCTGGGGCGCCCCAAGGTGGCGGTGACTCTGCTGTGCACAGATGAGACCTCCCCAGGGACGAGACCCTCACCTGTCCAGGTGTCTGTTACTTACTATTACTGGGGGGATAAGGGGAGGGGCGGGTGTGGCCCAGACACAGACCCTGCAGGAGGGGGCAGCACCCAGGCCCACCACCAGTCTACTGATACATATAATTTAATGCCTAATGTAGTTTTCTGATAAATTTTTCTCTTTTTATGACCAAGAACAAAAAATGAAGTAATGTTAGATCTTCAGCCCCACGGTGTGAGGCACAAAGAATCTTCAGCCCCACGATGTGAGGCGCTCCGAGCTCACAGCCCTGGACTCAGCTCATGGCTGTGGGGGGACATGGACAGGGACGTGACCTCCAGCCTGGACCTGCCATCCATCCGATCCCTGCCCTCTCCTAGTGGGTATTCATCCCTCTGTCCTCCTCGGGTGCAGCCTGGGGTCACTCCCCTAGTGCATCTGTTGATGACTTCTGTCCCTTTGAAATGTGTCAGAACAACTGATTGTCTGTTCTGGTCCTGAGACCCAGTGAGATCAGATCACTGTGGTGTCCACACCCCTGTCACCAGGTCCCAGTGTCCCCCAGGATGGCTGGTGGGGACTACTGATGAGGGTCCTGGATCCAGGCTCCGGGAGCTGAGCCCTGAACCTGTGTTTAGAGGAGACCCTGGCAGCTGGCGGGTGAAAGGTCTATCTATGCAGGAGGCCAGGATACAGAAGCCAACCAGGAAGCCCACCTGGGGGGCATGAATGCGGATACCTGCCTGGAGGATTCAGGCAGTGAGCCTCCCCCCTCCCCCTATGAGTCTCTTCTCAGACAAAGAACCTCTACCTGCCCCACAAAACTGCCCCTGCCCAACAAACTTTTTCACGCCGAATGAACCCAACTTCCCACCTGACCCCTCCTTACCCTATAAAACCCTGCTTCCCCCTTACAACGTGCACTTGAAGTCCGCCCGGGGCGCAATAAACTTTCCCTCCCTTTGAGAAACTTAGCCTGGCTCTCCTCTTTACCGCGCCGAACCTTTCATCTTGGTGCCGAAACCGGGAAGGCCGTGTTCCCTGGCACCGGGGCCGCCTTCTCGTCCCTGGGACTCTCCTCTCCATTGCAGACGCCTCACACCCACCACTGGCCTTGATCCTTGGGGTAAGTCACTGCCTGACCCTCCTTCCTGGGAGGCCCTCGCCTCTGGCTATCCGGCTCCTCTCCTGACCCCCACCTTGGTTGGCTGTTCCGTAAGCCGTGGGCCCACGTCAGCCGACTCCCGTTACACCTACACCCTGGGTCTGGGGACGCCTGTCCAGACTCGGTGCCCGGATCCTAGGCACAACTGAGCGGTGGAGACGTCCCCCTCGCTTGTCTGCCTCCGTTCCGAAGGCCAGGACCAAATTGGGGGACGCCGCGATGCGGGGCCTGTGTCCCAGATGGCCAGATCAGGTTCGTGGGACGCTGCATCCTGACTCTGTGCCCCCGTTAGTTGGGAAAGGAGCAGACTTAGTCATGGGGTCCGCAAATTCCAAGCCGAGCCCGGCCACCCCACCGGGATGCCTTCTCTCAAACCTCGGTCCATTGGGACTTAGGCCGGATAAATGCCCTAAGCGTCTCGTCCTTTACTGCAACACTCATGGCCTCAGTATCAGTTGGACAATGGCTCCCACTGGCCCGAACATGGCACTTTTGACTTCTCGGTCCTCACAGACCTGCACAATTCTGTCCCCGCAATGGAACATGGTCAGAGATCCGTAGGGCCAGGCTGGCTTTCTCTTGCGCTCCGCCCCTTCCTTCCCTCCTGAAAACCTGCCAGACTTTCTAAGTCTCGAGACTCCTCTCTGTCTTCGCCCTCTCAGGACCCCTCTTCTGCATTCTCTGATCCTCTAGATTCTCAGTCTTCACCTCCTCCAGCTCCCCATCCAGGCCCTCCCTCCCCTTTCTTTTCACCTCCCAGCGGCCACACCCTCTCCCTGCTGACCCTCTTCTCCCTCCCCGCGGGGTAGTGGGTGGGACTGAAGGAGGAGGTAGAGTCCATGTTCCTTTCTCTGTCTGATCTCTCCCAACTTGAAAAGCGTCTTGGCTCTTTCACAAACGATCCCACTACCTACACCTAAATTTCATGATCTTACCCAAGCCTATGACCATACATGTCATAATTACATGTTCTCTTCTCTTCCACCCTGACCTCTGACCTGTCCCCTAGCTGGTCTCCAACCAGCAGCGCCTAAACCTACAGACTTTCATAAGCTCAGAGAGATTACCCCGTCTTCCTCAAAGAACCCTCCTGACTTCCAAAGGCTGAGGACAGTCCTCAAACCCCTATCCGGGATCCGCTGAACGTGGCCTTTACAGTATTTAACAACCGGGAGGAACGGGACAGGGCAGAGAGGGAACTCCGCAGTCGCCAGAAGGCTGAGCTTCAAGCCCAGGCCCCAGTAGCTGCCTTGAGACCGCCAGGCCCTGCTCCTCCCACGACCGCAGCCCGACAGAGACGACCATGGCCCCATGGGCCCCAACCGACCCCCACCGGGAGCCTGCTTCAAATGTGGCGGAGAAGGCCACTGGTCCAGACACTGCCCCACCCCCCGCCCTCCAGGACCGTGCCTCATCTGCAACGGCCAGGGTCACTGGAAAAGTGACTGTCCCTGCACGCCTGGCTGTGGTGGGCCAGTCCTTCCAGCCCCTGCAACTCTTGCCACCGGCGGTCTTGGGTTTGGCGGCTGAGGACAGAAGAGGCCCAGACTCAGACTCCAATAACCTTTGAAGAGCCCAGGGTGACGGTCAGGGTAGCAGGTAAGTCCATCTCCTTTCTGGTGGACACGGGGGCTGCCTTCTCTGTCCGCCCCTCCTATTCCAGTCAAGTGTATCCTTCTCAGGCCTCGGTTACGGGTGCTGGCGGCCTTTCCTCTCAGCCCAGGACCACCGGTCGGCTCTTTCTAGTCATGCCTCCTTGCCCCACACCGCTCCTGGGTCGCGACCTCCTGACCAAACACAGGGCTACTCTCTCATGGTTCCAAGACCCTAGTGCTGCTCTCACCCTCCCACGGCTGCAAACATCTCCTCATCCTCCTCAGGACTCGCGCTGTCCCGCCGTCTCCTTCCACTGTCAACCCCCTGTTCTGGAATATCTCTATCCTGATTGTCGCCACCCATCGTACCCCAGTCCTCATTCGCCTTAACGATCCCTCTTCTTTTCCCTCTCACCCCCAGTTTCCAGTTTCCCTCACTCACCGTCAGGGTCTCAAACCCATCAGCCAACGACTCCTGGGAAAGGGACTCCTTACTCCTGTCACCTCGCCCTGTAATTCTCTATTCTCCTTGTTAAAAAAGCCTGATGGTTCTTATCGCCTAGTTCCAGACCTTCGCCTCATCAACAAAGCGGTGGTGCCTATCCACCCATTAGTGCCAACCCCTACACCCCTCTGTCTCATCTACCGTCTTCCACCACACGCTTCTCTGTACTTCACCTCAAAGGTATTTTTTTACCATCCCTCTGGATCCTCAATGTTATTTACTTCCTATTTGCTTTCACTTGGGAAAATCTGGACACACCTCCCAGCAACTGGCCTGGAATGTCCTGCCTCCGGTGGCCGGGACAGCCCTCATCTGCCTGGTCAGGCATGAGCCGGTGATCTCTCGGCACGTCACGCTCCACCCCGCACTCTCCTCCCGGATGTGCCGACTCCTCCTCTGCCACTGTCTCAGCAACACACGGCGCAGCTCCTCGCCTTCCTGTGCTCCCAAGGATACCGCGGCTCCCCCTCCAGAGCCCGGCTCTCAGTTCCCACAGCCGTCTCTCTGGGTTTTGCTTGTTTCCTTTGCGCTTCCCTTCAGAGGCCTCGACTGGTGGCAGTTCCAATGAATCTCAATACCACGACCACCGAAATAACGGACGCTGCTTGCCAGACCCCCCAACTCTCAGTCCCCCTATGGGACTCCAATCGCAGCTACCCCTGCTATCAAACGGATGCCCTTGTCGGCCTCCATTCCTGTGCTTCTAGCTTTTCGGTTACTTCTGTGCTCCGAACAACAGCAAAGGGAAACTTTTCCTGGTGCAACGGCTCTCTCTCTCGGTGTGTTAATTCTGCCACTCCAGGCCCATGTGTGCAAGTCCTCGTGGTCCCACAGTTAACTCTGCACGGACGGTCTGAGCTGGGATGGTTAATCCACCACATCGGATAAGCGGGCGGCCTTTCTTCCAGTCACGGTTGGAATCAGCCTGGCATCATCGACAGCAGCTGCAAGTACGGCGGGTGGGGCCCTGGGACACAGCCTGGTTTCTGCCCAGGAATTTCATGAAAGAATAGATACCTCCTTAGAAAAGACCTGTGTGTCTTCAGCGTCATTACAAAGACAGCCCCCCTGCCTGGCACAGGTCACTCTCCAAAACCAGCGGGCCCGGGACTTGTGAACAGCTAATAAAGGGGGTACCTGCCTGCTCCTCAGGGAAGAATGTGATTACTAGTGAAACCGGGGACTCCAGTTCTCCCCTGACATGGTTTCAAAACCCTATAGTGTCATGGCTCCTCCCACTCTTGGGCCAATACTAATGAGAACCTTACTTTTTCTTTTCGCTCCTCGCCTCCTAAAATTCATACCGGCTCGCAGTCGGGAAATGTCTCTTACCACCCTTAACCAGCTCCTTCTCCACCCGCATTCTCCCGAGGTGATGTGGACGCCCGTCTTAGTGGGGACATTTCAGCTTTTCACCGTGAATGTGGCGGTGGCTGAGGGTTTCTCACCCTCAACTTTCAAAATATTCATCCAGTTCCTCTAATTCCAGATTTGCAGAATAACCACCCTGGATTGTACCAACATCGTCTCCAGAACCTCCTGGTTGTCTCTGGGATCCTCTCTGCCCCCAGGCTTGACTCTGGCCCTGGGGAGTGCAGAGACCGGGGGCTGCGGGAGGGAGACGCATCATTCCTCACCAGGTCACGAGGTGCGTCGGGACAAGCTGCCTCCTGGGAGGGGTTCGTCTTTCTCCACTTTCCCGAACAAAACTCCTGTTGTCCCGGGAAGGATGCTCAGCGATGGGTCCCTCAGCTTGTGTCCATCCCCCCGCGGACTCTCAGGGAAACGCCGACTGTGCCCCAGAACAGGCCCGTGAGGCCCGGCCCTGTCCAAGCTGCAGAGAATCTGTGTTTCCTTCTCTCTCTCTCGGAACTGCAAGACCGGCCTGGCTGGACGCCAAGGGACGCAGGGACAGAACCTCAGCAGTGGTGGCTCCGGGTCAGCACCTTCCAGACCCTGCCTCTGACCCTCCCGGCGTCCTGACCGATCCCCTAAGAAAGGCCTCGGCAGGACTTGGCTGGTGAGATACATGCTTTTCTCCCACTTAGAAAATCGAAGACATTGAAATATACCACCAATGTCATTTCCCCTTTACAAACCTAAAATACTTCATTTCTATAATTTCTCTGTCCTCTCTTCTCCTTAGTTTGCATCTGAGTGACCCCCAGGAAGATGGGCCCAGGTGAGGGTCCCTCCCCCACACGCACACCTGAGTCTCCGTCACCCACGAGGGCTGAGGCCTCACAGCTATCACCACGCAGATGCTCAGAGGCTGTCGGGACAGTAACTTCTCTGTGTCCGTCTATGACACTATTTCCTCCATGTCCACTCACGGTGCCCTGTGCACCAGGCCCTGCACCCCTGAGCTACCAGGACATGAGCTTCCGTCATGGAGAGACATGGGGACCTTAAAGGTCATGGGTAACTGATAGAGTCGACATCGTTGGCAGGGAGGGGGCAGAGGACACCTCATGTTGACGGATAGGGACAGTCCATCCAACAGTGGCCGAACTGCCTCAGGGCCCCAAACTCTGGACGCCACCCCCCAGGAGAGCCACACTGGGCAGAGGGACTGAAATGGCATGAACCACACACCTCCCTGCTGTCACGTGTTCTAAGGCAGCTCCCTGTGCACACCTGCCCACAGGTGAGATGTTGACCACACAGACGTCCATCCTGTTGTGTTCAGGGACCTCACACTATTCTCAGCACTGGTTGAGCAACCCCCCCACTCACACCACATCACACCCAGGTCGCGTTTCCACAGACGACCCCACAGAGCACGTGTGAGCACCAGCACCTGGGCCTGCGTCACACAAGTAACAGGGGCTCAGTGTCACCAGCTCTGGCCCCTAATAAGGGACCTGCTCATCGTGTGTCATGACCCCACGTCCCAGGACCCTCCCCGGCTCCTCTGCCCAGACCCAGCCA
>NW_023601104.1:103084536-103133625 GCF_014898055.3 Talpa occidentalis
TCCCCGTCTCCGTGGGCCTGTCGGGGTCTCGTGTCCCTCCCCACGTCTGCTGCCCACAGGGGCAGCGTCACCCTCGCTTCTCACACGAGGATCCTTCCCGTCTCCCCGCAGGACGCTGAGCCGTGTGGGGCCCGCGGATCGTCCCTGCGGGGCCTGGCCTCGGAGAGAAGCCTCCGTCTCTCCCCTTGAGGTGCTGCTGGGTGGGCTGGGCACACGGTCTCCCTCCTGTGGGGAGCGTCACCTCCGCGCGTCTCCCTGGGAGACGTGACCATGAATGGGGTGAGTC
The DNA here is from genome assembly GCF_014898055.3 of Talpa occidentalis. Taxonomy (NCBI): domain Eukaryota; kingdom Metazoa; phylum Chordata; class Mammalia; order Eulipotyphla; family Talpidae; genus Talpa; species Talpa occidentalis. The sequence continues at coordinate 103,084,823 of NW_023601104.1, forward strand.
TCGTCAGCTGCTCTTCTGCAGCGGCTGATCTGGGCCGTATTCATCTCTATCTGCTGAGATGGAGAATGACCTGGACGGACCGTCCACGTCCATCCCTCCCGGGTCCTGGAGTGAACACCCCTGGGTGCTGTGAAGGCTCCTCTCAGTGTGTTGTTCATTTTGTTTCCTAAGATTTTTTTGAGGATTGTTTTGAGGATTTTGAGGATTTTTGCGTCTGTGGGTCGGGACGCGGGTCTGCGGTGTCTCTGCCGGGGCCACGTCCTTGTCTGTCTCAGGTCGGGACCCCGGGGGCCTCTGGACCTGCTCCTGCAGCGCGGCCCCCGGGTCCCTGCGGAGAGCAGGAGGCTGCACACGCGCCCCCCGCAGGCTCTGCCAGGCTGGCTCGGAAGACCTGCACGTCCTGGTGTTTGTTCTCTGGAGACGCTGATTCCCTCTCGATGCTCTGGCTTGTTCTGTTCGGGTCTCACCTTCCCGACTCCCTCCTGGACGCGTGTGTGACTCTAGGATTCTGTGCATTTCCTCCGGCCTCGCCAGTCTGTGCCGACACACGCGGAGCCTCCCCGACCCTCCGTGGTCCAGGTGCTCATGTCACTTCTCCTCACGCTTCCCTGACGCTGCTCACGAGAGTCCTCCGCATTTCCAAGGAGAGCGTGCATTTGGCTGACTTTCTCCATCCCCAGCTTTTCTCAGACTGCTCCTTGGAGATGCCTCTTTCACCTGAGCTTCGTTTTTTCTTGTTTTTATCATTTATTTATGCATGCTACAAGAGCTGGGGTGCAGGCCAGAGGTGCAGGGGTGAGAGGGCTCCCCAGAGACAGAGCGGGGAGCAGAAGAGGCAGATCCGCTGAAACACACTGCTGAGGCAGCCGCGGGAGACGGGAGAGGTCTGCTCGCCATGTGGGGAGCTCCCTGGCCGCCTGGACATGGAGCTCGTGCTGCAGAGGCTGCGGACAGCTACTCAGTGCCGTGCTCACCCCTTGCACCCCCAGGGAGGCCCGAGCTTCACCTATTTCTAGTCCAATTTTCATTATGTCCTTCCCTCTCCTGGCTTTAGGTTTCAATGGCCCACTTTTGAGTGGCTGCTTCGCTGTGATGACGGATTATTAATTTGAGCCTCTCTGGCCTGTGGTGTGTCCTGCCTGTCTGTCCGGCCCCGTGTGTGGTGTCTCCTGGGTCCCCGGGCCTGGCAGGGCGCGAGTGCATCCTCCTGTTCTCGTGGCACAATATGTTTCCTTGTTTCCTCTCCCCACGGACCAGGCCTCGGCCAGGAGTGCCTCCCGCGGTCCCCACAGACGAAAAGGTTTTCAGACTTTCCGTGTGTGGAAAATTCCCAGTTTCGTGCCGTGGTGACCAGAGAAGTCACTGACCTGACGTCGGCTGTCATCACTGTGTGGACGCAGGAGAGTTACATGTTGATGGAGCAGAGGCGGGTTTACCTCTGTGCCTGCCCCGAGACCACAGCGTCACACCTCGACACGTGTGTCCTCCCGCGCCCGCCAGCGCCGGGGCCAGCACCCCTCACGGTCCAGGAGTCCCTCCCGCCCCTCAGACACCCCACGGGGCCTCGTCCTGCAGGAGATGTCAAGTGTGTGCTCCAGGCCTGGGCTCGGGTGACACTTTGTCAGGTTCCTGGGACCCCGCGTGAGGGGGGCTCCCGCCTTTGCCCTTCAAATTCCAGCCTGTTTCCCGCGGGACGGTCGCCGCAGTTCCACCCTGTGTGGCAAAGCAGAGGATTCCTTCCCTTCCCAGGGGAGACAGGATCATGAAATTCCCCGGTTCCCTGCACCAACCATGCCGCTGTCCTTGGGCACATACGTGCCTCCCATGACAGGGCTGCAGGCATCAAGGCACCGAGTAAAGGCTCGACACCCCCAGCGTACGTCTCATGGTGTGTGTGAGACTTTCCTCCAATGGCAGGAGAAGGACAAATGAACATAAATTAGATTAGATCAAACTAAAAAGATTCTGGAGAGAAAAAGAAATTATCTGTATAGCAAAGAAACCTCACAGGATGGGAGATAATTTCTGCGCAAAACACGTCTGACAAAGGGCTGACCCAGAACATACAAAGATCTCAGGCAGGAAGACCCCACAGAGCACGTGGGGCACAGCCCCTGGGCCTGCGTCACAGCAAGTAACAGGGGCTCAGGGTCACCAGCTCTGGCCCCTAATAAGGGACCTGCTCATCGTGTGTCATGACCCCACGTCCCAGGACCCTCCCCGGCTCCTCTGCCCAGACCCAGCCAGAGCTGCTATATAGCAGGACACATGCAAATAGGGCGTCCCCTGCTGCTGAAAACCAGCCCAGCCCGCCCTGCAGCCCGCACAGGAGCCCAGCCCGCTCCCAGGGTCCCCTCGGGTCAGCACGGACGCGGACACTCGCCATGGAGCGTGGGCTGAGCTGGCTGCTGCTCGGGCGCTTCTAGGGGTGATTCCTGGGGGCAGGATCCCTGAGGAGGGGGCAGGAGGGGAGGCAGTGGGCGAGAGCCATGTCCTGACGGGCTGTGTCTGTGTTTGCAGGTGTCCAGGGTGAGGCGCAGCTGGTGGAGTCTGGGGGAGACTTGGTGCCGCCTGGGGGGTCCCTCAGACTCTCCTGTGCAGCCTCCGGATTCACCTTCAGTAATTATGGCATGAGCTGGGTCTGCCAGGCTCCAGGGAAGGGGCTTGAGTGGGTCGCATACATTAATCGTAATGGCGGTAGCACAAACTACGCAGACTCCGTGAAGGGCCGATTCACCATCTCCAGAGACAACGCCAAGAACTCGCTGTATCTGCAAATGAGCAGCCTGAGGCCCGAGGACACGGCCGTGTATTTCTGTGCGAGAGACACAGTGAGGGGAGCGGGTGTGAGCCCAGACACAAACCCTGCAGGACGGGGGGCGGGGCTGGGGGTCCACTGGGGCGTGTCAGGACCCCAGGGGCCCAGGGACATCAGGAGGCCAAGCAGGCTCAGAGCACAGAGCACAGCCCGGGAGCAGGTGCAGGGGTGGGGGCAGGGGCTTCCTGTCTGGGTCTCCCTCTGCAAGACCCCAGCTCCCCAGGGCACCATTGCTTGTGTCTGAGATGCTCCCGCTCCCCACATTCCTGGAGAACCCCAAGGAGGAGGTGACTCGTCTGTGCACAGGTGAGACCTCCCCAGGGACGAGACCCTCACCGGTCCAGGTGTCTGTTACATACTATTACTGGGGGGACCCGGGGAGGGTGGTGTGGCCAGACACTGACCCTGCAGGACAGGAGGGGGCAGCACCCAGGCCCACCACCAGGGGGCGCTCCGAGCTCACAGCCCTGGACTCAGCTCATGGCTGTGGGGGGACATGGACAGGGACTTGACCTCCAGTCTTGAACTGACGTCCAGGCCAACCCCTGCCCTCTCCTGGTGGGTTTTCATCCCTCTGTCCTCCTCGGGTGCAGCCTGGGGTCTCTCCCCCAGTGCCATCTGCTGATAACATCTGTGCCTTTGAAATGAAAAATGTTCACAACAACTGATTGTCTGTTCTGGTGCGAGACCCAGTGGGATCAGATCACTGTGGCGTCCACACCGTGTCACCAGGTCCAGGGCCCCAGGAAAGCGGTGTTGACTCCTGAGTGAGGATCCTGGATCCAGGCCCCGGGAGCTGACCCTGACCCCGTGTGGGGACGTCCCCTGGCAGCTGGCAGGCATGGGGGGTCTGAGGACTCTGCGTGTGTCCCTGTTTGGCTGGACCCGACTCCTTGTCTGATAGGCCCCTGGTCAGCACTGCACGTCCAGGGACATGACCGGCCTTCGGGTCTCTATACCTGTCTTCCAGGGGCAGCAGGCTGACCCTGCTCCGGGGAGCCGTGGGTCATTTGGGGTCAGGCTGCTGGGCTGCAGGGTTGTGGCCTTCAGTTGTGTCGCTCACGCGCCAGGAACTGCTGGAGTCGGGTCCACTGTCTGTCAGAACCAGGGGAGCCTTGGCGGCCCGGCTTCTGCTGACAGCCATGGTGGACGGTCACTCGCCGGCACAGGGGTGTCGCGACGGCGGGCCCAGAGGCCTGGGCAGGAGCCGTGTCCCGGGTGGGCGGCGAGATCTCCCCGGGATGGGGGGCAGCAGACGCCAGGGCCGAGGGGCGTCCGGAGACGCGAGTCCAGACACGCCTGGGCGGGCGGCCCCTGGGAGCTGGCGGCGGCGGCCTCCTGTGCTGGCTCCAGGGCTCTGTCCAGCTGTGGGGTGAGCAGCCCCCCAGGCGCAGGGAAAGGTGCTGCCGTGGGCGGGGGTGACGGGGGTGACGAGGCACGAGCTACAATCAGCTCTGAGCTCGCGGCTCACGATCACCCTGGACAACTCCAGGAGCGAGTTCACTCAGCAGCGAGCACTCGAGACTGAGGACACGCCGCGTGGGACTGTGGGGGACACACAGTGGGGAGCCGGGTGGCCCAGACACACCCCCTCCAGGACAGGAGGGCGGCTGGGGGCGCCGGGAGCGGCGGGGCGCAGGGACCCCGGGGTGAGATCAGGACTCCAGGGGCTCAGGAGACTCCAGGGAGCCGGGATTTCCGCGTTGAAATTTTACCAGTTACTATATGAGAAGGGAACACGCGTGTGCGAGCGGATCTGAGGGGTCAATGAGTGTGAGTCTGAACTGTGGTTTCCACAGAAAAACAGCCCAAGCAGCAGCGCAGGGACCACGTCAGCAGAGGCGGGAGATTCGAGGAGACCGAGAGACCCAGCACCTGCTCTCATGAAATCCTCCCCGGACACGGAGAACACAGGTGAGTCTTCACCTTGTGGATGAACCTCCAGACACCAACGAGCAGGACCTCCCGGGATGGGACCACTAGAGGCCTCTTCCCCAGGGCGGGAAGGGAGCCTGGTCCGCTGTGTCCCTCCCCGTCAAATGGTGCTGAGGTCTGAGCCCAGGCAGTGAAGCAGACAGGAAAGCAGACGGAGGGGACGCGACACACAAAACCGTCCGTCCACAGCGGACACGAAGTCTCCGTGGGACATGCAGGACGTCACCGGCGCCTCGCGGTCATCAGCAGCGGGGAGCACGGCTGACGCGCAGGCTCATCTGCAGGGTCCACCGTCAAGACGCAGCTGCTCGTCTCGTCCTCGTTCTGTGGAGAAGGTCACACGAGGCTGCCAGGACATAGAGTGAAATAATGTTGCTGACACACCAGCTCGAAACCACACGCTCAGGGCACGTCTCGCGGCATTCGTAGGATCTTCAGAGAAAACTGGGAACTGGAGACAGAAAACGTGGCCCCTCAGTCCCCGGGGAGGGCCCCCACGCGCGGGGAGGAGCCTGCATGTTGCGCACGTGGGGGTCACCCCGAGAGACCTGGAGATTTAATGCACAGCCAGGAAACCCGACAGGCCTCTGCGGGGGACGTGGCCACCTGATCCAGGCCCCCCGTGGACCCTGGATTTGCACGCGTGACAGAAGGTCGTGTGGGCACCAGCCAGGGCCACCGACTCCATCCAAATGCCTCAGAGACACAAACGCCCAAGGCAGAGGAGTCCCCCTGACAGGCCACCCGGGAGAGAACGTCCATTTCCGTGCGTGGGGACCTGACCTGGGGGTGCGGCCAAAAGGCCCGTTCAAGAAATACTTGCTGTCCCGCTCCCGAGAGGAAACAGTGATTCTGTTCAAGCAAATGTCATCAAACGGAGAACCCGACACAGAGACGCAGAGATGAGGAGCCAGTGGGGGGCACGTGAGTGAGGCCGTGACCACAACACACACACAGTCTGAGATCAGCCGAGAGCAGCCAACCCCGTGAGAACTGGGCCCGGGTCGTCACCCCCCACAGACACGCGGGGTCTGGAGCCTGCACGTCACGGCCCTGACGCGGTTCTTTCCCCGTCTCCGTGGGCGGCGTCCTGTCGGGTCTCCGTGTCCCTCCCCACGTCTGCTGCCCACAGGGGCAGCGTCCCCCTCGCTTCTCACACGAGGATCCTTCCCGTCTCCCCGCAGGACGCTGAGCCGTGTGGGGCCCGCGGACGTCCTGCCGGGCCTGGCCTTGGGAGAAGCCTCCGTCTCTCCCCGTGAGGTGCTGCTGGGTGGGCTGGGCACACGGTCTCCCTCCTGTGGGGCGCGTCACCTCCGCGCGTCTCCCTGGGAGACTTGACCATGACGGGGTGAGTCTCGTCAGCTGCCTTCTCTGCAGCGGCTGATCTGGTCCGTGATTTTATCTCTATCTGCTGAGATGGAGAATGACCTGGACGGACCGTCCACGTCCATCCCTCCCGTGTCCTGGAACAAACACCCCTGGGTCCCCATGGATGGTCTCAGTGTGTTGTTCATTCAGTGCTAACGTTATGCTGAGGGTTTCTGCATCTGTGTTGATCGGGACGTTGTTCTGCAGTTTATCTCCTGGGGTGACGTCCTTGTCTGCTCCGAGGGTCAGCGTCATGCTGGCCTCGTACAGTGGACACTGCGGCCCCCTCCCCCTGGGTGTCCGGGTGACAGAGAAGGTCGGGCCCTAGTGGCCATGGAAGGGTGGAGACTCCCTGGAGACCCGCCGGCCTGTGCTTCTCTCTTTTGGATGCTGCTGATTCTCTTCAGTTCTGGGCCTGGGAGGGTCTGTCCAGCTTCTCTGTCTCTTCCGGACTCACCCCGGAATGTCTTTGCTTCTCAGGTTTTGTCCATGTCTCCCGCTTGTCCCGTCAGGTCACACGCGTTCCTCCCACGCAGCCTTCATCTCTTTGGGGCCACTGTCTGCTGGAGCCTCTTCCCGCGTGTGGATGATGGGACGGCTGGTTCCTCTCCACGGTCGGGCGTGTGTTTCCAGCATCTTCTCCACGTCCTCCTGCTGCTCTGGCTGGTTGGCACAACACATCGCAGCCCGCGGCGGCGTCCTCGGTGTCCCCAGGTGTCTGTTCAACCTCTCCTCGCTCCTCTCTCATCTGTTTCTCAGAATTTTCTCCCATTTTTCTCAGGGAGGGAATAGATGTCTGTTCTGATTATTTTTTTCGAGCACCAGCGTGAAAAGTTATCGTTGCTCAGTGAGCTTCTTGGCCACTTGTGTTTCGATTCATGCTGCTCGGGGATAATGTCCGATTGTTTATTTGGCTCTTTCTGGCTCATGCGGGGTCCGGACCCCTATGGACGTCCCCTGTGCTCGGGGCTGGAGGGTCCACAGGATCCTGTGGTCGTGACTCCACCTGTTCAGTCTCTGGGTATAAAATAATTTACTCTTCTTGTCACTAACCCAGTGGCCGGTCCGTGGAGCTGGGATGGTCCCACGTCTTGCAGGATTTTTGCACTTTACCTTCAAAGTTAATTTCCAGTAGGTGCTACTGTCACCAGAGGAGGCAATTGATATAATTTCTAGACTCATGACTTCATAGACACTGGTTTTTCTATATAAACCTCAACCTCTCGTTTTTCTGAACCATCCTCTGTCCCCACAGGAAGACGGTTTCCACAAGGAGCCTGTGTAGACACGCCACGGTCAGTGCAGAAGAAAGAAAGTCACCGCACACCCTGACATCGGCTGCTGTGATATGGGTGGGCCCAGATCCAATGGGAAGAGAAGCAAAATAAATGCACACAAATGGGTTACATCCAACAAAAGATTTTTCACAATGAAGAAAATATCAGTAAACACAAAAGGCTTCTCATGGATGGGAAAAAATTTTGGTAAATAACACGACTGACAAAGGATTGATATTACAACATATAAAGACCCCACAGAGCACGTGTGGGCACCAGCACCTGTGCCGCGGACCAGCACAGCAGTAGACGATGAGGCCACCTCAGGGTTGAGAGAAGCGTGCAGGGTGGTCAGGGCGTCGGTGAAAGAAATGACACACAGACACACTTCAAGAGAGTGAAAATCTGAGTGTAATTTTCTTTAAGTTTGTGACCAGTATATATATGTTTTCCAAAAGCACAGGAATGAATATCAAAGAAATTAGCTTGCTCATGGGCTCAGTCTATCACCATCAGGGAGGTGATCTACATAACAAGCATGACCATTATGGAAGAAAGAAGGAAGTTTAGAAAGACAGATAAGGGATTAAAATTTGTCTTGTAGTGGTTCCTGGTGGTCTTATCTATTGATAAGCTTCTGCCTTTTCAGGGAACTTCCACTGCACTTCCTCTGCTTCAGGGTGTTATGCTGTTCTCCCCCTGCTTGCTGGTTGCCCAGCCGGACCTAGGGACCATGGCGAAAGCCATTCCTAAAGGTCACTGCGGGGGCAGGTGCAGCAGGTATGTAGGGTTTTGCTGTTCTCCCCCTGCGCGCTGGTTGCCCAGCCGGACCTAGGGACGGTTAACCCTAAAGGTCACTGCAGGGGGAGGTGCAGCACACCTGGGCCTGCGTCATGGCAAGTAACAGGGGCTCAGGGTCACCAGCTCTGGCCCCTAATAAGGGACCTGCTCATCGTGTGTCATGACCCCACGTCCCAGGACCCTCCCCGGCTCCTCTGCCCAGGCCCAGCCAGAGCTGCTATATAGCAGGACACATGCAAATAGGGCGTCCCCTGCTGCTGAAAACCAGCCCGGCCCGCCCTGCAGCCCGCACAGGAGCCCAGCCCGCACCCAGGGTCCACTCGGGTCAGCACGGACGCGGACACTCGCCATGGAGCGTGGGCTGAGCTGGCTGCTGCTCGTGGCTCTTCTCGGGGGTGATTCCTGGGGCAGGATCCCTGAGGAGGGGGCAGGAGGGGAAGCAGGGCGAGAGCCATGTCCTGACGGGGCTGTGTCTGTGTTTGCAGGTGTCCAGGGTGAGGCGCAGCTGGTGGAGTCTGGGGGAGACTTGGTGCCGCCTGGGGGGTCCCTCAGACTCTCCTGTGCAGCCTCCGGATTCACCTTCAGTAGTTATACCATGAGCTGGGTCCGCCAGGCTCCAGGGAAGGGGCTGGAGTGGGTAGCAGCAATTTATACTGATGGTAGCACAAACTACGCAGACTCCATGAAGGGCCGATTCACCATCTCCAGAGACAACGCCAAGAACTCGCTGTATCTGCAAATGAGCAGCCTGAGGCCCGAGGGACACGGCCGTGTATTTCTGTGTGAAAGACACACAGTGAGGGTGTTAGGGGGAAAGGATGTCCTGAGATAATCTCATACAGGCTTTGTGGACTCCACCCCCACTCCAGACTAAAGCCATCAGGACATTGGGAAAGACAAATCCCATCACCACCAAGGGGGAGGGTTGCTGGACCTGAGGGTGGAGTTGGGCACCAGGTTGGGTATAAAAACCAACACGTGGGCCTTGCTCTCTCTCTGGCTCGCGATCGCTCGCCTCCTGGCTTCACCGCTCCTGGCTGGCGGCCAACTCTGAGAGCGCCATTTTGGGATTCCTGATCGGCGGATCGGGTAGGACGCATTTAAAACTTTGTCTCCCACTTTTCTCCCAGAGCTGTACATTTCCTCATTTCCCTTTCCCTTGTAAATAAACCTTTTATTAACCTTTCACGTGTGCCTGCAGTAGAGCATTGATAAGTCCTTTTAAGCGCGCGGGTGAGGACCCACAGTCAGGCACCCCGTTTTGTATCGGGGTTGCTCTACAACAAGGGGACCAGGTGTGAGCCCAGACCCAAACCCTACAGAGGGGATGGGAAACTGGGGTGTTCCCTGGGGCGTGTCAGGACCCCAGGGGCCCAGGGACACCGGGAGACCCAGGAGGCTCAGAGCTCAGAGCACAGAGCGGGAGCAGGTGCAGGGGTGGGGGGCAGGGGCTTCCTGTCTGGGGCTCCCTCTGCAAGACCCCAGCTCCCCAGGGCCCCATTGCTCTCCTCTGAGATGCTCCTGCTCCCCACAATCTTGGGGAGCCCCAAGGAGGAGGTGACCGTCTGTGTACAGATGAGACCTTCCCAGAGTTTAGACCACTCACCTGTTCTCACACAGGGGATGCTCCATCAGTCTGCAGGTGACAGGGTCTCAGGGGTGAATCCCTGATGTCTCCTGAGAAGCTGTTGGGTCACTGACAAGGTCTGTCCAGTAACAGACATGGTCTCCACAGATTCGAGTGCTTTGTGTCCAACAAGAAAACCCAGGGGACGGCCCTATTTGCATGTGTCCTGCTATTTAGCAGCTCTGGCTGGAGTCTGGGGACAAAAGGCCTGGGGGTTCCTGGGGACTTTGGGGTCATAACACATGATGAGCAAAAGGGGGGCAGGGCAGCACCCAGGCCCACCACCAGGGGGCGATCCGAGCTCACAGCCCTGGACTCAGCTCATGGCTGTGGGAGGCCAGACCTGACTCCTGTCTGAAAGGCCCCTGGTCAGCACTGGGGGTCCGGGGCTCCTGGCCTGACCTCTGGTGTCTGTGACAGGGGCACCCGCCACGAGAGCTCTCGGGTGGACCCTTCTCTGCAGAGTCTCCCGGGTTCCCAGGACTGTGGCTGCTCAGTGTCTTGTGTGTTTCTCGCTGAACCTCACGAAACTGTGACCTGCCGTGAATGTCGCTGTGGCATCGGGGTGCAGTGGGTCTGTGGACTGTGGGGTCAATGCTCACTCTTCCGAGCGGGGGGACAGGAACGTGTCCAGCCACTTGTCTCCCCTGTGATTCCCTCATTTTTCTCCTTTTCTCTCAAGGTTGTTTCTGTTCTACAAGACACTTTAGGGTCCACAACTGCTTCTTGTTTCCTTTCAAGGTCACATGTGCTGTCCTAGGTGATGCATTAAATCTGTGAATGGTTTTGGGTGACGTGGGGGCATTTCTATGATGTCGACTCCCCCCTGAGCCAGGATGCCTCAGCATGTCCTGTGTGGTCTTTCGTATCCACTGCACAGTGTCGAGTCTGCACTGCACCTCCGTCCCCCCTGCTCAGGTCACTCCCCGGGGTTCCTTCCTGAGGGCGAGAGTGTCACTGGACCCGGACGCTCACTTCCCCTGATGTGCTGCTCCCAGGCAGGACGCCGTGGGGTTCTGTGTGTCCACTCTGGACCCTGTCCCCTGGCTGTGCCCACTGGTGATTCCAGACGTTCTCTGTGTAGAATCTTCTGGATTGTCTGAGCACACGAGCATCTCGGCTGGGAGTGGTGACCCTTGACTTCCTCTCCCAGGTCAGATCCTTTTGGTCTTTTCCTGCCCAGATGCTTCCCTGTGGACGTGCAGGACGACGGTGAGTGACCAAGGTGACGTGGACGCCCGTCTTGTCCCTGGTCTTAGTGGGGACATTTCAGCTTTTCACCTTGAATGTGGCGGTGGCTGAGGGTTTCTCAACCTCAACTATCAAAATATTCATCTAGTTCCGCTAATTCCAGTTTTGCAGAATAACCACCTGGATTGTGACCAACATCGTCTCCAGAACCTCCTGGTTGTCTCTGGGATCCTCTCTGCCCCCAGGCTTGACTCTGGCCCCGGGGAGTGCAGAGACCGGGGCTGCGGGAGGGAGACGCATCATTCCTCACACAGGTCACGAGGTGCGTCGGGACAAGCTGCCTCCTGGGAGGGGTTCGTCTTTCTCCACTTTCCCGAAACAAACTCCCCAACCCGGAAACCCAAAGGCCCTCTCCGAGCGGGCCCGATGCTGCGCTGGCGGGGAGCCAAAATGGGGGACCGCCCCCAAAGCCCACGTATCTGGCTTTACACCAACCTGGCTGCTGAACCCCACCCTCAGGTCCCAGCCACCTGTCCTTGGGTGGGGACGGGATTTGGGGTTCCCAGTGTCTTTGGCTTTGGCCTGGGGTGGGGGTGGAGTCCACGAAGCCTGCATGGAATCAGCTTGAGGACAGCCTTTTCCCCCCTGACAGGACCAGGACACAGGCCAGACGCGCGGAGGTGAGAGGATCCCCCAGAGACCGAGCGGGACCGGGACAGGCAGACGGACGGAAGCCCACGGCTGAGGGGGAGCCGCGGGGGGATACGGGAGGGTCTGCCGCGCCCCTGTGGGCAGCGCCCTGGCCAGGGGTCGGGCTCGGGCTGCGGAGGTGCGGACGCTGCCCGGCGCGTGGGCGAACCCTCGGGCCGCCAGGAGGCCTGGAGTGTTGTTTTGTGCGGCCGACAGAGCGAAGATTTCTCAGGCTTTTCCGTCCACAGTGAATTTCCGTTTGAGGCGATTCTGGGCCGACAAGGTCATACTCATGACTGAGCGGACACGCGGGTGCTCACAGTGCGTGAGGGGGACACGTGTGCACCCCTGGGCTCTGGGGCAGGTGACAGGATCAGGTGCCACAATGTGACGCTCGCACCCTGCGCACGACCAGGACCCCAGGGCCCCAGGCCCCCACCCACCACTCCAGGGCGCCCTCCCTCCCCTCATGTTACCCCCCAGCTCTGGCAGGCAGGTGGTGGGAGTTCATCCCGCTCCACCCCGACCCTTTTGCTGTTCCTGCTTATTCACACATGAGCGAGACCGTCCAGCATTTGTCTTGCTCCTCCTGACTTTCCTCACTCAGCCTGACCCTGACCCGCCCCGACCCCCGTGCTGGGAACGGCAGAGGTCACGCCTTTCCTGTCCAGCAGTCTGCGTGGGGGGAAGACACCCCATTATCCGGAATGGCTCCTGACCCTGGGAGGGACACGCAGGTGGTTTCCCTGACAAGATGTAAACGCGGGTCTAATGAGCAAACGGAGAAAATAGACAACACCCGGCATTGGCTCCCGCGACCTGCGGTGGACCAGGCTCCGCTGGCCAGAAAAGTAAAACAATGTCATAAATGGTGTTCCGTGCACTGAAAGGCTCCAACACACTGAGAGAAAGTATGACCAAAACAACAGGACTCCACAAGGAAAAGGATAACATTAGCACATAGCGTCTCAAAGGGCTGATCCAAACATACAGACATCTCAGGAGAGAAGACCCCACAGAGCACGTGTGGGCACCAGCCCCTGGGCCTGCGTCCCAACAAGTAACAGGGGCTCAGGGTCACCAGCTCTGGCCCTAATAAGGGACCTCTCATCGTGTCATGACCCCACGTCCCAGGACCCTCCCCGGCTCCTCTGCCCAGACCCAGCCAGAGCTGCTATAAGCAGGACACATGCAAATAGGGCGTCCCCTGCTGCTGAAAACCAGCCCGGCCCGCCCTGCAGCCGCACAGGAGCCCAGCCCCACCCATGGTCCCCTCGGGTCAGCACGGACGCGGACACTCGCCATGGAGTGGGCTGAGCTGGCTGCTGCTCGTGGCTCTTCTAGGGGGTGGATTCCTGGGCAGGATCCCTGATGAGGGGGGGGAGGGGGAAGCAGTGGCGAGAGCCATGTCCTGACGGGCTGTGTCTGTTTTGCAGGTGTCCAGGGTGAGGAGCAGCTGGTGGAGTCTGGGGGAGACTTGGTGCCGCCTGGGGGGTCCCTCAGACTCTCCTGTGCAGCCTCCGGATTCACCTTCAGCAGCTACAGGATGAGCTGGGTCCGCCAGGCTCCAGGGAAAGGGCTGGAGTGGGTTGCATACATTAATGGTAACGGTGGTAGCACAAGCTACGCAGACTCCGTGAAGGGCCGATTCACCGTCTCCAGAGACAACGCCAAGAACTCGCTGTATCTGCAAATGAGCAGCCTGAGGCCCGAGGACACGGCCGTGTATTTCTGTGCGGGACACACAGTGAGGGGAGCAGGTGTGAGCCCAGACACAAACCCTGCAGAATGGGGGGCGGGGCTGCGGGTCCACTGGGGTGTGTCAGGACCCCAGGGGCCCAGGGACACCAGGAGGCCCAGAGTTCGGAGCACAGCCCGGGAAAAGGTGCAAGGGTGGGGGGCAGGGGCTTCCTGTCTGGGGCTCCCACTGCAAGACCCCAGCTCCCCAGGGCACCATAGCTCTCCTCTGAGATGCTCCTGCTCCCCACATTCCTGGGGAGCCCCAGGAGGACGTGATTCTGTCTGTGCACAGGTGAGACCTCCCCAGGGCCGAGACCCTCTCCTGTCCCAGATGTCTGTGCAGTTTCTTCACACCCAGAACCCCTTGGGGCTCATCTTCCCATGGCCAGGGCTACTTCCCTGTGACCTGCTGCAGGTGAGGTGTGATCAGGGCGCCGCGGCACAGCAGAGAATTCTCCAACCGCACCCCACATAGAAGTTAACCCTGAGGAAACCAGTCCCAAACCCAGAGAAGAAGGAGGAGCCTCGCCTAAGAGACCTAATAACCAAACGCGTGGCTCCTCCAGAGACACCCTAAAAAGGCCAAGGAATGCGTCACCCCATGTCCAGGGGAAGCACCTCTGCCCCCTGACAGTCCTGACCCCTTCCCCTCATTACCCGCCCACATCACAGCTGACCATGGGATCCCCACTGCATGCGGCTCTGTCCTTCCTGCTCCCCAGCCCTTCCTGAGTCTCATCCCCCTGGACAGCAGCCTGAGCCCCAAGACCTTCCCCGTCCTGTCAGCAGCCTGGACCCCTCTGACCCGCCTCCCGCAACAGCACAGCGTCCTAACCCAGCTCTCTGCACAGCAGCTCCTGGCAGGTCTGCAGCCAGGAGTGACCTCCCCTGGGGGGCAGGAGGGGCAGCTCCCCCAGCGATATGGGACCCCAGGGCAGGGGCAGGGTCAGGACGGGCACCCCCTGTCCCTGGGCAAACAGCATGGGGTGGGGTCAGCGCATTTCATGGTGAAGACACTCAGCACCTCCGAGCAGAAGGACGTCCCCTCCCTGGAGTCAGGGCACCTGGACGGGTCCAGTCCTGGCCTCGTCTCAGGTGAAAGCACCGTCCCGTCCTGTGACCTCAGGGCAGCAAGGGGCTGGCTCCATGTCACCCACAGGGAACCGGGGACCTGCCCAGGAAATTAGGGGTGAAGAGCAGCAACAGGTATCCCCATGACAGGGACGCGCATCAGCTGCCGATGACCAGGTCTCAGGGTGAGCACCCTGAGGTCTCCCTGGAGCGGCTGGTCACTGACTCAGTCATTCAGGTGCAGACTCGGGGTCCCCGGGGTCACGAGCTGTTTCTAGGACCAACCTCAGCGCCTGAGAGATGCCATCAACCGCCTCTGACAGCAGCAGCGCAAGTGACAGGAACAGATGGAATAAAACTATGTAGAGTGATGCCCACACGCAAGGGTGGAAGGACTGAAGGATGTGACCCTGGGATGCTCCCCGGGGGATGATTTAATGCTCAGACAATGACACCCGCAGCTTCTCCTTTGGGGTGGAGACAGACTCACTCCAGAGCCCCGTGGACAGACCAGGCCCAGGTCAGCTCACCCTGAGGGACGAGGCGGGAGCCTGGTCCAGCCCCACTCAGCCTCTGCACAGCTCCGGGAGGAGGACCCCAGGGGCTGAGGACAGAGCAGGCCACGAGGACCAGGGACAGAGACAAGCCCAGGACAGACCCACGGACACGCCGTCAGCTGTCGGGAGCTGCTGCCCTGCAGGGAGCTGGAGTGGTTGGAGCCCCTGTTTACTCTGCACAGGGAGTCCAGGACAGCAGAGGTTCTGCAAACAGAACTTCTTCCCAGAACCGACTCCTGCTCCCTGAGGACGTGCTGCTTCTGCGCATGTCCCCGCTCAGCAGGGCAGCTTGTCCTCAGCAGACACGTGTCCATCTGTGTCAGCAAAGACACAACCGTGCGCCATGTTCTTCCCTTTGGTCCTGTCCTCCATAAAAGCCTGGGCTGGGAGAGTGCGGGGCAGAGCTGCTCTCGATGCGCCCCCCAGCCGCCCCCACTGCAGATTCATTGACACCCCGAGTCTCCGCTCATGGCAGGGAACTCCATGGGCCGTCCCGTCGCGGCAGTGGCGTCCGATCGGGTCAGGAACCCTGGAACCTCAGGGAAGGAGCGGGTGGCGAGTGCGTTCTCTGGCTCACTCGATGGTCCTGGGCCGCGGCTGACTGGACGGATGATCCAAGGTTGGGGACAGCAGGGGCGGAATGCGGCTCATCAGCGTTTATGACCCTTTGAAAATGCCCGTGAGAGCAGCGTGGAGCCCCGTCTCCACCACAGCTTACAGGAGCTGCTCCATTGGGCCCTTCAGGCCTCGCCGCGGTGCCCGGATGACGGTGTTTGGGTGCAGACACGGGGGCGAGTCGGGGCGACTGGGGAAAGGCATCCTGCACAAGGCGTGAAGGTCCCTGCCGGGGTTTCCTCAGTCGGGCTTTGGCACGAGCGGCTCTGGGACCTTCTCAGGAAAGTTGAAAAACGGAAATGAACCATAACCAGGAGGTTCCCGGCTCTTCTCGGCCTCCGATTCCTTCCGTGCCGCTCAGCGCGGGGAGAGTGGCTCTGACAGCGAAGCCCGAGAGACGAGTGTCCCAGAATCATCCTCTGCAGAAGGAGCCAGTGGCTGGGGTGACGCCCTCAGCCAAAGCGGTGACAGAACCAAAGACAGTGTTTGCGGAGGACCCAGACACGGCCTCTGGCCGACGACGTCTCCGGCGTGAAACACGAAGGACAGGGAGGGCGAGCTGACCACAGGCGCAGCCCCGGGTCGCTGTGGCCGCCCGAGAGCCTGACTGTGGCCACCCACGTCCTCACAGCGGGTCAGGAGGCGGCAAAGGGAAGGCCCCGAAGGCCGGGCCAAGGCGGAGGCTCTGGTGGCCGCGCTCGGAGCCTCAGGGGTGGCCTCCCGCGAGGAGCGAGCCCGCGGGGCCTCAGGGCGTGAACACAGAGGGTGCCCGGCCCAGGGATCGGCCTCCAGGCAGCCGGCGGCAGCCTCTGGGACTGACCGCGCGTCCTGTTACCAAGGACGCCCTGCTACCAAGGCTACACCGCCAGGAGACTCCTCTGTCTACAGGGCCTGCAGCCAGAGACCAGGTGTTTCCCAGGATCAGTCATTAGACCTTTTTTCACTAGAAACTCCTCGCGTGATCACCGCATGGTTCACCGCCAGGCTTCTCTACGGAACTTCCACACGAGGGATGTTGTTATGACCAGCTCTGGGGGGCTTATCAGACACGCCCTTGCACAACAATCATTTCCCACTGTCACGTGGGCCACATTATTCAGTGTTTAACTTTTGAGCACGTAATTTTCATGCCATGTCCGTACCATAGTCTTATATGTATAATTTATTGCCCAATGTATATTCTGAGAAATTATTTCTATTATGACCAGGAACAAAAAACAAAGGGATGTTTAATTTTTAGCCCCACAGTGTGAGGCCCTTTTCTTAGCTGCTTGCCAATGCCTTGCCTGGCTGGGGCAGTAACGCCACCTGCAGCACTCAGCGTATTGCTCTTTCTGGGGGGACTGAGAAAATCTGAAACTGGACTTGGGGAACCATCAAGCTGAACCACAGGCCGATGCACAACTCCCTCTAAAGCTGGGTCTGCTGCATGTGTGGGATGGCTTATGTCACACTTGGGGGAAAAAACTCACCCTATGAACATTACCTTCTAAAAGAACATTTTTGATTCTGCCTGTGTACTTAATCCACATGTTTTGTTGTCATGAAATGTTCATGCTAGTTGTAGCGCATCCTATTCCATGTATCGTGTCACCTGTAGTGACTATTACCGGCAAAGATGTAGTGACTGGACATATTGGGAATCTATCCAAATAGCACATTCTTAACACCAAAAGGACTGGTCGCCACTCGGGTTCCAGTTGAACTCCAGGATCCATGGCAAGAGACACCTTCATTGCATCCTGCAGGAGTCGCTGCATTACGTAAAACACCGCACCCAAAGATTCCTATAGGTTTTGCCAAAACGAATTATACTTTGCTTTAAAAACAAAAAGGGGGATTTGTTGGGAGCTGCTGCCCTGCAGGGAGCTGGAGTGGTTGGAGCCCCTGTTGACTCTGCACAGGGAGTCCAGGACAGCAGAGGTTCTGCAAACAGAACTTCTTCCCAGAACTGACTCCTGCTCCCTGAGGACGTGCTGCTTCTGCGCATGTCCCCGCTCAGCAGGACAACTTGTTCCCATATTTGTACCTGTCCCAGGTCGTATGTTCAAATCTCTACTCCGTGTCCTCTCAACCCTGTCCACCTCCAGACACCAGCAACACCCACCCCAGTCCAGCCTCCATCTCCCTCCGCACCCCACCTTCCTCCCCTCGCTGGCCCCAGGTCTGCAGCCAGATGTCAAGAGTGTATTGTTGGTTGTTCTGACTGACCCTGTGCTAAGTTCCCTGCACCCGCACGGGCATCAGACCCCCAGCATTTGTCTTCCTCCTCCCCCTGCTCACGTGCAGCCTCCTCTCTGTGTCTCTCTGGGCGCTGCTGAGGCAGGAGCATCCTTGCTTCTGGCTGAGTGATGAGCACTTGACTCAATACACCTCGTTGTCCTGAACCACTGCTCTGCTCTGAGCACGGAGCTGTCTCCACGACTGTGCTGTGAACACCCCAGCACTGGCATCGCTGACATCTTCAATGACCGGGCTCCAGTGACGAGAAAAAAAAATACTGCAAACATCTGGCCTACAACAAATATGAACACATCTAAACAGGAAAGATACTCTCAAGAACACAAACAGACCCCTAGTGATGGGAGAAAGTTGCTGCAAAAACAAATCTAATAAAGGGCTAACCCTAAACATACAAAGATCTCAGGAGAGAACATCCCACAGAGCACGTGTGAGCACCAGCCCCTGGGCCTGCGTCACAGCAAGTAACAGGGGCTCAGGGTCACCAGCTCTGGCCCCTAAAAGGGACCTGCTCATCGTGTGTCATGACGCACATGCCAGGACCCTCCCCGGCTCCTCTGCCCAGACCCAGCCAGAGCTGCTATATAGCAGGACACATGCAAATAGGGCGTCCCCTGCTGCTGAAAACCAGCCCGGCCCGCCCTGCAGCCCGCACAGGAGCCCAGCCCGCACCCAGGGTCCCCTCGGGTCAGCACGGACGCGGACACTCGCCATGGAGCGTGGGCTGAGCTGGCTGCTGCTCGTGGCTCTTCTAGGGGGTGATTCCTGGGGCAGGATCCCTGAGGATGGGGGCAGGAGGGGGAAGCAGTGGGCGAGAGCCATGTCCTGACGGGCTGTGTCTGTGTTTGCAGGTGTCCAGGGTGAGGCGCAGCTGGTGGAGTCTGGGGGAGACTTGGTGTCGCCGGGGGGGTCCCTCACACTCTCCTGTGCAGCCTCTGGATTCACCTTCAACAACTACCGGATCTACTGGGTCCGCCAGGCTCCAGGGAAGGGGCTTGAGTGGGTTGCATACATTTATACTTTTTTTTTTTTTTTTTTTTTTTTTTTTTTTTTTTATATAGAGGCATGCTTTATTTATTTGTTTGCTGGTTTCTTTGTTTGTTTTGTTTATACATGCACTGGGTACAGTCAGAAGCGAGGGAGGGCGTGAGAATTCACGAGAGCCAGAGCGGGGAGCAGAGCAGGCAGAAGGACCGAAGTCCCCTGCTGAGGGGAGCAGCGGGCGGCAGGAGAGGTCTGCGCGCCATGTGGGACCCTCCTCCGGTGGCCGGGGAGCAGCCGGGGATCGAACCGGCGCCGCAGAGGCCGCGCGCAGCTTCGCAACCCAGCGCTCAACCGCTGCGCCACCGGGGAGGCCCGCATACATTTATACTTATGGTGGTAGCACAAGCTACGCAGACTCCGTGAAGGGCCGATTCACCGTCTCCAGAGACAACGCCAAGAACTCGCTGTATCTGCAAATGAGCAGCCTGAGGCCCGAGGACACGGTTGTGTATTACTGTGTGGGAGACACAGTGAGGGGAGCGGGTGACACAAACCCTGCAGGATGGGGGGCGGGGCTGCGGGTCTACTGGGGCGTGTCAGGACCCCAGGGCCCAGGGACACAGGGAGGCCCGGAGGGGGGAGCGGGGGGGGGGGGGGGTGGTGCTCAGCAGTTGTTTATTTACACATCTGGGCGCACATAAGCGAGTGCTTTCAAGTAGTAAAAACGACTAACAACCCTGGCATTTTTTCCCAAAACAGGCCTGGGGTCCTCTGACCCCTTGCTGAGGGATCACAGCCGTCCACTGTGTGCTCAGGTGACTGCAGTGACCACACAGCAGGTCCCCTCACAGGCATTTATCTTCCCCTGCCCAGTGATCATTCTGTTTATGCCAAAAAACAGGAAAACCGCAAAAAACTTCTATGACCAAAACGTAACTCCTTGATAACTGCTAAATCACTAAGGAATCCAAATTTATAAAATTCCTAAACTTAAACATGAAAAACCATCATCCCCTTATACGCTGGAAATCGGATGCAATCACTGCTAACATCAGGGAACTTCTCATTCCTGCGCCTCGTCTATTCTGATTTAATAAAAGTAGTCAATTAATGAGAGGAATGAAAACACCCCAAGGTCTCAGGGCCGCGTAATGTGCACTGACCTTTTCCTCTAACCCCAAGCTCTTCAAGGAAACTCCCTTCACTTTCCCAGGCGATGCTGGGACCTGTTGCTTCTTCCCTTGTCTCGTCAGCCAACTCCTTTCCAGCGTCCGCTGCCTCTCACCTTCCACCACCGGCACCTGCGCTCCACCTGCCGCCCTAGCACTCGCTGCCCGCCTGAAGTTAAAGCTCCTCCCCAGACCGTCTGTCTCAAGAGACCACAGATCTACCTCAGAGGCTTGGCGGGAATGTTCCACGGCCTCAAGGTCCAGAAGTTTCCAGGGGTCTCCTGCACTTGTCACTGGAAGACCCAAATGGAATCACCGCCTCCAAGCAGAGAAACACTCATCGTCTCCAAATGTGCCGTTGGCCTCCCGCAGCGCCGGGGCCGGCCAGTGAGTGGTGGGGTGTGTGGCCACGCGGCCCTGGCAGCTTGACCTCCACCGCGGGTTTCAGCCACGGCCACGGTCAGCGGCAGCCGCCGTGAGCACGTGGGCAGAACCCGCCGGACTCGGCCAAGAGACGCCTGACTCAGGGATGCGCCCCGAGCCCGGGCCTTTGTCAGACACGCGAGCAGCCCGGCCCGCGCCCTCCCCAGGCGCTGGTCCCCACCTGTCCAGGTGTCTGTGCACCTTCCTCACCCGCCCCCAGCGGCGTGAGTGTGATGTGATGTGTGAGTGTGGGAGTCTTGTCCTCATTCAACAGAGAAATTCACACGAGGCTGACAGGATATAGGATGAAATAATGTTGCTGACACCACCAGCTCGAAACCACACGCTCGGGCGCACGTCTCACGGCATTCGTAGAATCTTCAAGAGAAAACTGGGGAACTGGAGACAGAAAACGTGACCCTCAGTCCCCGGGGAGGGGCCCCCACGCGCGGGGAGGAGCCTGCATGTTGCGCACGTGGGGGTCACCCCGAGAGACCTGGAGATTTAATGCACAGCCAGGAAACCCGACAGGCCTCTGCGGGGGACGTGGCCCACCTGATCCAGGCCCCCCGTGGACCCTGGATTTGCACGCGTGACAGAAGGTCGTGTGGGCACCAGCCAGGGCCACCGACTCCATCCAAATGCCTCAGAGACGCAAACGCCCAAGGCAGAGGAGTCCCCCTGACAGGCCACCCGGGAGAGAACGTCCATTTCCGTGCATGGGGACCTGACCTGGGGGTGTGGCACCCCAGTGTGATCCGGACTCTAGGGGCTCAGGGGACACCAGGGGTCGGGGATTTCTTGAATTATCCTTTTAGGGTCTTTTCTGCACTGTTGGAGATACTGACGAGCGAGCATGTCGGGGCAGGAAGCTCGAGAGTCCCGCGCGGGTCTCCTCTCCATACGAGGCAACAGAACGACGATGATGACACCAAAGAGGTGAACATGCTCCACACAGCCCCAGCCCCGCTGTGGGGAAAGATCTCCACAAACGAGACCAACACGACGTTCTCTGGCCTGGCCGGCCCCACCACGGCAGCAGCTCGGAGGGAAGAGGGACCCGCGGGGTCGCCCTCAGGGTGCAGCGCCTCTTCCGGGCCGTCTCGGTCCCTGGGGTCAGACCAGGGAAGGTGGGCGGTCCCTGGGCTGTGTGGAGGGTTGCTGGGGGATGCGCGTTGGGGTGCAGGACAGTCTGCTCGAGCCAGGGGGTGTGAAGGGCCTGGCCTGGGCTCCGGGGTTGCTGCAGATCCGACGTCCTGGCCCTGGTCCTGCCCACGCTCGCTGTCTGGCGGGTGGTCGCGGGTGGTGCTCATCTGCCGGCACGTCCACCTGCTGTCCCAGCAGACGCGGTTTCCAGCACGTTCCTCAGACCGGCCTTTTGTCCAGGAGAGACCCCTCCCGCCTGACCCTACCTTTCAGCGTGGCCAGTGGCAACTCTGCGGCCAGACGACGTCTGCAAACCCGCACTCCCCACCTGGGGGCAAACCCGCAGACACCGACACCCAGACTCCCCTGAAGCCTGGGAGCCAGACGCCGCCCCACCGCGGGCAGCAGGGGCCTGTCCCTCTCGGGCTCCCGGGTTCCACCTCTGGGGAGGTCTGGGCTGAGGCAAAGAGACAACTCGGAGGAGAGCCCGACGCTGGGACAGAGAAATAAACTGTCTTTGCTCGCAGATGATGCGACCCTGTCCACAGAAAACGCGAAATACTTCCCGGTAATGACAACAACGAATTCACATAAAAACAAATCAACCACCCAATTAAAAATGCCCCAACTGCCTCACACACACCTCACCCCACGGACACGGGGTCTGGAGCCTGCACGTCACGGCCCTGACGCGGCTTCTCCCCGTCTCCGTGGGCCTGTCGGGGTCTCCGTGTCCCTCCCCACGTCTGCTGCCCACAGGGGCAGCGTCCCTCTCGCTTCTCACACGAGGATCCTTCCCGTCTCCCCGATGTGTGACGTGGGGTCTGTCAGCGGGTTTTGAACCAACTTTGCTCAGACGTTGTTGAGGCTCCTGCGACTGCGTTGATCGGGACGTTGTTCTGCAGTTTATCTCCTGGGGTGACGTCCTTGTCTGCTCCGAGGGTCAGCGTCATGCTGGCCTCGTACAGTGGACACTGCAGCCCCCTCCCCCGGGTGTCCGGGTGACAGAGAAGGTCGGGCCCTAGTGGCCATGGAAGGGTGGTGACTCCCTGGAGACCCGCCGGCCTGTGCTTCTCTCTTTTGGATGCTGCTGATTCTCTTCAGTTCCGGGCCTGGGAGGGTCTGTCCAGCTTCTCTGTCTCTTCCGGACTCATCCCGGAATGTCTTTGCTTCTCAGGTTTTGTCCATGTCTCCAGCTTGTCCCGTCAGGTCACACGCGTTCCTCCCACGCAGCCTTCATCTCTTTGGGGCCACTGTCTGCTGGAGCCTCTCCCGCGTGTGGATGATGCAGGACGGCTGGTTCCTCTCCACGGTCAGGGTGTGTGTTTCCAGCATCTTCTCCACGTCCTCCTGCTGCTCTGGCTGTTGGCGCAACACATCGCAGCCCGCGGCGGCGTCCTCGGTGTCCCCAGGTGTCTGTTCAACCTCTCCTCGCTCTCTCTCATCTGTTTCTCAGAATCTTCTCCCGTTTTTCTCAGGGAGGGAATAGATGTCGTCTCTTTGGATTATTTTTTTCGAGTACCAGTGTGAAAAGTTATCGTTGCTCAGTGAGCTTCTTGGCCACTTGATTTCGATTCATGCTGCTCGGGGATAATGTCCGATTGTTTATTTGGCTCTTTCTGGCTCATGCCGGGGTCCAGACCCCTATGGACATCCCCTGTGCTCGGTGCTGGAGGGTCCACAGGATCCTGTGGTCGTGACTCCACCTGTTCAGTCTCTGGGTATAAAATAATTTACTATCCTTGTCACTAACCCAGTGGCCGGTCAGTGGAGCTGGGATGGTCCCACATGTTACAGGATTTTTGGACTTTACGTTCATAGTTAATTTCCAGTAGGTGCTACTGTCACCAGAGGAGGCAAATTTTTGTAATTTCTAGTCTCATGACTTCATAGAAACTGGTTTTTATAGTAACTAAGACGGAAAATTATGTTTATGTCTCTGTGTCTGCTCAGTGCTTGTAGGAATAAATCTCTACAAACGTGTCCTTTACACCCTGCCGGGCCCGAGGGTCGAGCAGCCCCCACCTCGGGCCCCGGGACTCCTCTCCCCACCCCAGCCCTGGCCTCGGTTCTGCACTCAGAGGTCAAGAGTTTATTGCCGGTGGGTTCAGACTCTGTGTTGTGTTTCCTGTGTCCACATGTGAGTCAGACCATCCTGAGCGTGTCTTGCTCCTTCTAACTTTCTTCATTCAGCGCCTTCCTGTCCTGTTCCTGCCGTGTGATTCCAAGTGGAAATTTCATACATTCCACAACTGAGCACAAGCCACTGTATAAACCTCTCGTTTTCTGAACCATCCTCTGTCCCCACAGGAAAACGGTTTCCACAAGGAGCCTGTGTAGACGCCACGGTCAGTGCAGGAGAAAGAAAAGTCACCCCACACCCTGACATCGGCTGCTTGATATGGGTGGACGAGCTCCAATGGGAAGAAGAAAACATGTACACAAATGGGTTAAACCAAATAAAAGATTCTTCTCAATGAAGAAAATATCAGTAAAACCAAGAGGCTGCTCCCCGACTGGAGAAATTGTTGACAAATGAAATGATTGACAAAGAATGAGTGATACTAAGACATATAAAGACCCCACAGAGCACGTGTGGGCACCAGCCCCTGGGCCTGCATCCCAGCAAGTAACAGGGGCTCAGGGTCACCAGCTCTGGCCCCTAATAAGGGACCTGCTCATCGTGAGTCATGACCCCAAAGTCCCAGGACCCTCCCCGGCTCCTCTGCCCAGACCCAGCCAGAGCTGCTATATAGCAGGACACATGCAAATAGGGCGTCCCCTGCTGCTGAAAACCAGCCCGGCCCGCCCTGCAGCCCGCACAGGAGCCCAGCCCGCACCCAGGGTCCACTCGGGTCAGCACAGACGCGGACACTCGCCATGGAGCGTGGGCTGAGCTGGCTGCTGCTCGTGGCTCTTCTAGGGGGTGATTCCTGGGGCAGGATCCCTGAGGAGGGGGCAGGAGGGGAAGCAGTGGGCGAGAGCCATGTCCTGACGGGCTGTGTCTGTGTTTGCAGGTGTCCAGGGTGAGGCGCAGCTGGTGGAGTCTGGGGGAGACTTGGTGCCGCCTGGGGGGACTCTCAGACTCTCCTGTGCAGCCTCCGGATTCACCTTCAGCAGCTACCACATGAACTGGGTCCGACAGGCTCCAGGGAAGGGGCTTGAGTGGGTCGCATACATTAATCCTATTGGTGGTGGCACAAGGTACGCAGACTCTGTGAAGGGCCGATTCAGCATCTCCAGAGACAACGCCAAGAACTCGCTGTATCTGCAAATGAGCAGCCTGAGGCCCGAGGACACGGCCGTGTATTACTGTGCGGGAGACGCACAGTGAGGGGAGTGGGTGTGAGCCCAGACACAAACCCTGCAGGACGGGGGTGGGGCTGGGGGTCCACTGGGGCGTGTCAGGACCCCTGGGGCCCAGGGACACCGGGAGGCCCAGGAGGCTCAGAGCTCAAAGCGCAACCCGGGAGCAGGTGCAGGGGTGGGGGGCAGGGGCTTCCTCTCTGGGGCTCCCTCTGCAAGACCCCAGCTCCCCAGGGCCCCATTGCTCTCCTCTGAGATGCTCCTGCTCCCCACATTCCTGGGGAGTCCTAAGGAGGAGGTGACTGTCTGAGCTCAGGTGAGACCTGCCCAGGGATCAGACCCTCACCTGTTTCTGGACCCTTACCTGTCCAGGTGTTTATTTAGCTTCTTCCCAACAATCCCCTAGAGGCTCAGGAGAAATAAAACCGGGTGTATCAACACAGGGGAAATTGGGGAGCGGGAAGAGCTCCTAAGCCCATGGAGGATGCTGTCCCTCCCCAGTGTCTGCCTCCTGTCAGGTCCTAGATCTGGGGGGGCTCCTGCATCCCCTCTGCACACTGGGCTCAGAGTTCTGAGGGTCACCTGACAATGGGCTGTTTGGGTCCAGTGTCGGCAGGAAGGTGCTGTGGGCGGGTGAGGGTGTCAGTGGGGGATAGTCCCCCTGGGATAGATCCTTCCTCCTCCCCGAACCCCAGGGGGCAGGTGTTTCCCAGGGGCTCAGGGCCCCTCCCCGCCCACACCCCACAGCCCCTGATCCTGACCCCCAAACCCTCCTGTCCCGGGCAGAGATGGGATCCCCCTGGGCAACCTGTGCTGGGGGCTTAGCTCCACCCCAGGGCCTCTGCGCGGGGCAGGGCTGGACACGCCCCTGGAGGAGACACGCGTGACCTGGACACGCCTGGAGGGTCAGCGGGCGCAGGGGGCACGTTGTGAGCCGAGCAGCGTCCTGACTCCAGCCAGGGGAGCCTGACGTGGGAAGATCCGTCCACGAACCTGCGGAACCGAGTGCGGGTGAATGAATCATGTCCGTGGAGAGACACGCGTGACGACACACGTGACGAGAAAGAGGAAGGAGGAGAAGCCTCGGCTAGAAAACCGTGACCCGCAGAGTCGGGGCCTCCCGCCCACGGGCAGGGAACGGCCTGACGGGGCAGCAGCATCCGCCTCGTGCGGGAGCCGGGCTGAGCTCCGTCCCCCTCACCTGTCCAGGTGTCTGTTACTTACCATTAATGGGGGGACACGGGGAGGGCGGGTGTGGCCCAGACACAGACCCTGCAGGACAGGAGGGGGCAGCACCCAGGCCCACCACCAGGGGGCGCTCCGAGCTCACAGCCCTGGACTCAGCTCATGGCTGTGGGGGGACATGGACAGGGACGGGACCTCCAGCCTGGACCTGCCCTCCAGTCTGCCCTCTGCCTTCTCCTAGTGGGTGTCCATCCCTCTGTCCTTGTGTCCAGCCTGGGGTCACTCCCCCAGTGCAATCTGTCAAATAATGTCTGTTCCTTTGAAATTTGTCAGAACAATTGATTGTTCTGGTCTGAGACCCAGTGGGATCAGATCACCGTGGTGTCCACACCCCTGTCACAGGGTCCCAGGGGTCCCCAGGAGGCCGGTGGGGCCTCCTGACCAAGTGTCATGGATCCAGGACACGGGAGCTGACCCTGACCCCGTGTGGGGACGTCCCCTGGCAGCTGGTGGGCATGGGGGGGTCTGAAGAATCTGCGTGTGTCTCTGTCCTAGCCGGACCCGACTCCCTGTCTGAAAGGCCCCTGGTCAGCACTGGGGTCCCGGGTCTCCTGGCCTGACCTCTGGTGTCTGTGACGGGGGCACCCGCCATGAGGGCTCTCGGGTGGACCCTTCTCTGCAGAGTCTCCCGGGTTCCCAGGACTGTTGCTGCTCAGTGTCTTGTGTGTTTCTCGCTGAACCTCACGAAACTTTGCTCCTGTCCCGTGAAGAAGGACACTGTGTTTCAGGAACGGGGGACAGTGCAGACTCTGGGGTCCGGTGCCCACAGACGCTGTTCCCTCTTCCATGCTGACTCGGGATGTTCCCAGCTCTGTGTCTCCCGGGGAGGCCTTTAATTTCTCTTTCTCTCAGGAGGGTTTGGCCTCTTCCAAGCCTCCTCTGCCCCTGTGAAGGGACAATTGTCTTTCTGTATCCTGTCAAGGGCCACTGTGCCCTCACAGAGACTGCAGTGGTCCCCGGAGCGCACGGGGGCCGGGGCCCTTTCCACGCGGTCAGTGCTCGTCGCAGGGCCCAGGACTCCCCAGGCCTCGTCTCTTACGTCCTCACGACAGAGTCTCACCGTCTCCTTGTGCGGGTCCTGCCCCCCCATGTCACCCGGGGGACTCCTTGTTCTGGGGTGACGGCAGGTGGGGTGTTCTCCGCCCTCCCTGTCTCCTGACAGGTGCCCGCAAGCAGAATTCCCCGTGTTCTGTGTGTTCCTCCTTCTCCTGCCCCACGAGGATGTCACTGTGATTTCGACAGTTTCCTCTGGTGGAATCCCCTGGTCTCCCTGGGGGTGAGCATGTCCTCTGTGGGGGTGAAGGCCTCAGTGTGTGGGGGCCAGTCTGGTTCCTTGGAGTCTTTTACCACCCAGATGCGCCCTTGTCTGTAGGGCTGCAGGAATCAAGGCACCAAGTAAAGGGTCAACACCCCCCAGTGGACGTCTCACGTTGTCTGCGGGACTGTCATCCAGTGGCAGGAGAAGGATAAATCAGCATAAATAGGATTAGATCAAACTAAAAATCTTCTGGAGAGAGAAAGAAATTATCCGTATAATAAAGACACCTCACAGGACAGGAGATAATATCTGCGCAAAACATATCTGACAAAGGGCTGACCCAGAACATACAAAGATCTCAGGAAGGAAGACCCCACAGAGCACGTGTGGGCACCAGCACCTGGGCCTGCGTCCCAGCAAGTAACAGGGGCTCAGGGTCACCAGGTCTCGCCCCTAATAAGGGACCTGCTCATCGTGTGTCATGACCCCACGTCCCAGGACCCTCCCCGGCTCCTCTGCCCAGACCCAGCCAGAGCTGCTATATAGCAGGACACATGCAAATAGGGCGTCCCCTGCTGCTGAAAACCAGCCCGGCCCGCCCTGCAGCCCGCACAGGAGCCCAGCCCGCACCCAGGGTCCACTCGGGTCAGCACGGACGCGGACACTCGCCATGGAGCGTGGGCTGAGCTGGCTGCTGCTCGTGGCTCTTCTAGGGGGTGATTCCTGGGGGCAGGATCCCTGAGGAGGGGGGGCAGGAGGGGGAAGCATGGGCGAGAGCCATGTCCTGACGGGCTGTGTCTGTGTTTGCAGGTGTCCAGGGTGAGGCGCAGCTGGTGGAGTCTGGGGGAGACTTGGTGCCGCCTGGGGGGTCCCTCAGACTGTCCTGTGCAGCCTCTGGATTCACCGTCAGCAGCTACTACATGAGCTGGGTCCGCCAGGCTCCAGGGAAGGGGCTTGAGTGGGTCGCAGCCATTAGTACTGGTGGTAGCACATACTACGCAGACTCCGTGAAGGGCCGATTCAGCATCTCCAGAGACAACGCCAAGAACTCGCTGTCTCTGCAAATGAGCAGCCTGAGGCCCGAGGACACGGCCGTGTATTTCTGTGCGAGACACACAGTGAGGGGAGCGGGTGTGAGCCCAGACACAAACCCTGCAGGACGGGGGGCGGGGCTGGGGGTCCACTGGGGCGTGTCAGGACCCCTGGGGCCCAGGGACACTGGGAGGCCCAGGAGGCTCAGAGCTCAAAGCACAGCCCGGGAGCAGGTGCAGGGGTGGGGGGCAGGGGCTTCCTGTCTGGGGCTCCCTCTGCAAGACCCCAGCTCCCCAGGGCACCATTGCTCTCCTCTAGAGGCTCCCGCTCCCCACATTCCGGGGGAGCCCCAATGAGGAGGTGAATCTGTCTCTGCACAGGTGAGACCTCCCCAGGGACGAGACCCTCACCTGTCCAGTGTCTGTGCAGTTTCTTCACAACAAGGCCCTAGAGGCTCAAGAGCAACAAATTAATCCTAATGGTGGCACCAAGCCCTGCAGGACGGGGGGCAGGGCTGGGGGTGCCGGGGACCAGCAGGGGCGCTGGGGCTGCAGAGTGAGATCAGGACTCCAGGGGGCTCTGGAGACAGCAGGGAGCTGGGATTTCCTTGCTGTTATTTTTAGAGTTATTTTCTGCAAAATGCAGGACATGGAGTGTGTGAGCAGCTGAGAGTGGGTTGGGGACAATATGTGTTGTCAGCGTGAAAACGATTTTCAGAAAAGGAAGAAACAGACTCACGCAGTATAACGGAGACGCCAGCACCCACTCGATGAAATTCCTCCCCGTAAAGGGGAGAGAAATTTGCCCTCTTCACCTCGGTCTATGAAACCTGCCGAACACCAGCAGCCGGACGGTCACTGCATCGGGACCCGCCAGAGACATCCCTGCTCAGGGCGGGAGGAGCCTGGTCCCTCCGCCTCTCACTCAACACCGAGCTGACCCCTGTGCCGAGGCCGTGAGACGACGACGGGGAGGAGGACACAGGCTGACAGAGACGGATCCTCTTTCCTGCAGACGACGCGGACGTCCCCAGAGAAAAGGCAAACGCTGCTCTGTGGGAAGAAGCCACGGCGGCCCCCTGAGTTCCAGGTTCATTTTCTGATTAAATTTTCTCGCCAACACCCAGTAGACCCGGTAACGTGACAATCAACGTCAAAGATGCTTTTCCCATTGAACACGCTCCAGGGAAAATACCTCGGCTTGAGTCTCCCGTCCTGTCCAGCCGTGTGACGACAGCACAGAGACCCCGACAGCGACGTCAGCCCCACCCCCCACGCGGACAGGGGCCCTCGGGGACGGAGGAGCAGACCCCCTGACGGGAGGCGCTGCCCCAGGGAAGTGTAGACGCCACGCGCAGCTCATCCAGCCCCAGCCGCTCCTGCGGCGGATGGAGACAAAGTCACTCCGGAGCCCCGTGGACAGACCAGGGCCGGGTCAGCGCACCCTGAGGGACGAGGCTGGAGCCTGGCCCTGCCCCGCTCAGCCTCTGCACAGCTCCGTGAGGAGGACCCCAGGGGCTGCGGACAGAGCAGGCCACGAGGACCAAGGGACACAGAGGAAGCCCAGGACAGACCCACGGACACGCCGTCAACTTAGGGTTTCAAGAAGCGCACGGGGCCTCCCCGGAGGCCCAGGGGTTGGCTCAGCCCCGGGCAGCGTCCGCAGCCTCTCCAGCCCGAGCCCATCCCGGCCAGGGAGCTGCCCACAGGGCGCAGCAGACCCTCCCGTCCCCCCGCGGCTCCCCCAGCCGTGGGTCTCGGGGGATCCGCCTGTTGTCCCCACTGTGCCTCTGTGAATCCTCTCACCCCCGCGTCTCTGGCCTGCACCCCAGCTCTTGTGAGCACAAATCAATAAATCTTTAAAACAGAAAGAAGAAAACGCCACACCGTGGGTCACACGCTGGGTTTTGAGGAAAAGGCGAAGGGACACCTGGATTTGCCCTGAGAAAAGTCAGCCCTGGCGGAGCAACACTCTCCCGAGTGGAATCAAAATGCCTCGTGGACAAACGTAAAAGGCAAAAGATGGGAACACGGAGAGGCGACCTGGCCAAACTTCAATGTCCCTCAGTGTGGACAAAGCTTGAGGTGGGGCCCCCAGAAAGCACAGTTCAGGAAACGACTACACTGTAGACTCTTCCAATGGAAACTGTCAGTTCCACAAAAGCAAATATGAAAATCAGGACACAAGCAGCATCAGCAGCACAACTGACAGGACGTGCTGCAGATTTAATCCTCAATCATCATCACTGCCTGAAAACTCGAGAGCTAGAAAGACATCACCTGATCACACACACGCCAAACCCTCAACCCTCTCCCCCCACAGACACGCGGGGTCTGGACCTGCACGTCACGGCCCTGACGCGGCTTCTCCCCGTCTCCGTGGGCCTGTCGGGGTCTCCGTGTCCCTCCCCACGTCTGCTGCCCACAGGGGCAGCGTCTCTCTCGCTTCTCACACGAGGATCCTTCCCGTCTCCCCGATGTGTGACGTGGGGTCTCTGCGGGTTTTGAACCAACTTTGCTCAGACGTTGTTGAGGCTCCTGCGTCTGTGTTGATCGGGACGTTGTTCTGCAGTTTATCTCCTGGGGTGACGTCCTTGTCTGCTCCGAGGGTCAGCGTCATGCTGGCCTCGTACAGTGGCCACTGCAGCCCCCTCCCCCTGGGTGTCCGGGTGACAGAGAAGGTCGGGCCCTAGTGGCCATGGAAGGGTGGGGACTCCCTGGAGACCCGCCGGCCTGTGCTTCTCTCTTTTGGATGCTCCTGATTCTCTTCAGTTCCGGGCCTGGGAGGGTCTGTCCAGCTTCTCTGTCTCTTCCGGACTCATCCCGGAATGTCTTTGCTTCTCAGGTTTTGTCCATGTCTCCAGCTTGTCCCGTCAGGTCACACGCGTTCCTCCCACGCAGCCTTCATCTCTTTGGGGCCACTGTCTGCTGGAGCCTCTCCCGCGTGTGGATGATGCAGGACGGCTGGTTCCTCTCCACGGTCAGGGTGTGTGTTTCCAGCATCTTCTCCACGTCCTCCTGCTGCTCTGGCTGTTGGCGCAACACATCGCAGCCCGCGGCGGCGTCCTCTGGTCCCCAGGTGTCTGTTCAACCTCTCCTCGCTCCTCTCTCATCTGTTTCTCAGAATCTTCTCCCGTTTTTCTCAGGGAGGGAATAGATGTCGTCTCCTTTGTTTATTTTATTCAAAAACCAGCGTGAAAAGTTATCGTGGCTCAGTGAGCTTCTTGTCCTCTTGTGTTTCGATTCATGCTGCTTGGGGATAATGTCCGATTGTTTATTTGGCTCTTTCTGGCTCATGCCGGGGTCCGGACCCCTATGGACGCCCCCTGTGCTCGGTGCTGGAGGGTCCACAGGATCCTGTGGTCGTGACTCCACCTGTTCAGTCTCTGGGTATAAAATAATTTACTATCCTTGTCACTAACCCAGTGGCCGGTCAGTGGAGCTGGGATGGTCCCACATGTTACAGGAATTTTGGACTTTACAGTCATAGTGAATTTCCAGTAGGTGCTGCTGTGACCAGAGGAGGCAATTAATATAGTTTCTGTTCTCATCACTTCATGGACACTGGTTTTTATAGTAACTAAGACAGAAAATTATGTTTGTGTCTCTGAGTCTGCTCAGTGCTTGTAGGAATAAATCTCTACAAACGTGTCCTTTACACCCTGCCGTGCCCGAGGGCCAAGCAACCCCCACCTCGGGCCCCGGGACTCCTCTCCCCACCCCAGCCCTGGCCTCAGTTCTGCTCTCAGAGGTCAAGAGTTTGTTGTCGGTGGGTTCAGACTCTGTTGTGTTTCCTGTGTCCACACGAGAGTCAGACCATCCTGAGCGTGTCTTGCTCCTTCTGACTTTCTTCACTCAGCGCCGTCCTGTCCTGTTCCTTCCGTGTTATTCCAAGTGGACATTTCATACATTCCACAACTGAGCACAAGCCACTGTATAAACCTCTCGTTTTCTGAACCATCCTCTGTCCCCACAGGAAGACGGTTTCCACAAGGAGCCCGTGTAGACACGCCGCGGTCAGTGCAGAAGAAAGAAAAGTCACCCCACAACCTGACTTCGGCTGCTGTGATATGGGTGGACGAGCTCCAATGGGAAGAGAAGAAAATAAATGTACACAAATGGGTTAAACCAAATAAAAGATTCTTCTCAATGAAGAAAATATCAGTAAAACCAAGAGGCTGCTCACACATGGGAGAAAATATTGGCAAATATAACAACTGACAAAGGATTGATATTAACACATATAAAGACCCCACAGAGCACGTGTGAGCACCAGCACCGGGGCCTGTGTCACAGCAAGTAACAGGGGCTCAGGGTCACCAGCTCTGGCCCCTAATAAGGGACCTGCTCACCCTGTGTCATGACCCCACGACCCAGGACCCTCCCCGGCTCCTCTGCCCAGACCCAGCCAGAGCTGCTATATAGCAGGACACATGCAAATAGGGCGTCCCCTGCTGCTGAAAACCAGCCCGGCCCGCCCTGCAGCCCGCACAGGAGCCCAGCCCGCACCCAGGGTCCCCTCGGGTCAGCACGGACGCGGACACTCGCCATGGAGCGTGGGCTGAGCTGGCTGCTGCTCGTGGCGCTTCTAGGGGGTGATTCCTGGGGCAGAATCCCTGAGGGGGGCGGCAGGAGGGGGAAGCAGTGGGCGAGAGCCATGTCCTGACGGGCTGTGTCTGTGTTTGCAGGTGTCCAGGGTGAGGCGCAGCTGGTGGAGTCTGGGGGAGACTTGGTGCCGCCTGGGGGGTCTCTCAGACTCTCCTGTGCAGCCTCCGGATTCACCTTCAGTAGCAATAGCATGAACTGGGTCCGCCAGGCTCCAGGGAAGGGGCTTGAGTGGGTTGCATACATTAGATATGATGGTGGCAGCACAAGCTACGCAGACTCCGTGAAGGGCCGATTCACCGTCTCCAGAGACAACGCCAAGAACTCGCTGTATCTGCAAATGAGCAGCCTGAGGCCCGAGGACACGGCCGTGTATTTCTGTGCGAGAGACACAGTGAGGGGAGCGGGTGTGAGCCCAGACACAAACCCTGCAGGACGGGGGGCGGGGCTGGGGTCCACTGGGGCGTGTCAGGACCCCAGGGGCCCAGGGACACCGGGAGGCCCAGGAGGCTCAGAGCTCAGAGCACAGCCCGGGAGCAGGTGCAGGGATGGGGGGCAGGGGCTTCCTGTCTGGGGCTCCCTCTGCAAGACCCCAGCTCCCCAGGGCACCATTGCTCTCCTCTGAGAGTCTCCCGCTCCCCACATTCCTGGGGACTCCCAAGGAGGAGGTGACTCTCTGTACACAGTTTAGACCTCCCTAGCGTCTAGACCCTCACCTGTCCAGGTGTCTGTTACTTACTATTACTGGGGGGACCCGGGGAGGGGCGGGTGTGGCCCAGACACAGACCCTGCAGGACAGGAGGGGGCAGCACCCAGGCCCACCACCAGGGGGCGCTCTGAGCTCACAGCCTGGACTCAGCTCATGGCTGTGGGGGGACATGGACAGGGACATAAACTCAGCCTTGACCTGCTCTCCAGGCCAACCCCTGCCCTCTCCTGGTGGGTGTCCATCCCTCTGTCCTCCTCGTGTCCAGCCCGGGTCACTCCCCCCAATGCCGACTGCTTAATAATGTCTCTGCCTTTGAATTGTGTCAGAACAACTGATTCACTGTTCTGTACCGAGACCCACTGGGATCAGATCACCCTGGTGTCCACACCCCCGTCATCAGGTCCCAGGGGCCCCCAGGAAGCCAGTGGGGACTCCTGGCCAGGGTTCCTGGATCCAGGCCCAGGAGCTGAGTCCTGACTGGGGACAGTCCCCTGGGCAGCTGTTGGGGACGGGAGTCTGAGGACTCTGTGTGTGTCTCTGTCCTGGCCGGACCCAAGTCCTTGTCTGAAGGCCCCTGGTCAGCTCTGGGGGTCCCTGGTCTCCCGGTCTGACCTCTGGTGTCTGTGACGGGGGCACCCGCCACGAGAGCTCTCGGGTGGACCCTTCTCTGCAGAGTCTCCCGGGTTCCCAGGACTGTTGCTGCTCAGTGTCTTGTGTGTTTTGGATAAACTTTATTCAAACTTTGCTGCATTTCTGTGAGGTTCTGGTGTATTTCACGGGGACGCATGAGTCTGTGGATTTTCAGTTATGTGTCCAGGGACAAGCTCCCTCCTCCGGCGTGAATGTGGAATGTCCAGCTCCTTCTCCCTTGGGTGAGGCCTTCAGTGTCTTCTTCCTTCTCGAGCTTGGATTGTCTCCTCGCAGCCTTTGTGGATCTGTTCCCTGTGAAAGGTGACTGTGTTCTCGGATGGGCAGTCCACGCACACACACGCCGCCATGGCCATTGCAGTAAAACGAATCTTCCCCCGCATGACCTCAGGATCGTGTCCATGTCCCTCTGTCCTGTGCGTGTCTGTGCGTGACGGGCTGACGTGGTCACGGCACTGTCCCCCCCGCCTGGCCCCGCTGGCTCCCGGGAATCTCCTCCTCGGGCGAGACCGTGACCGGAGCTGGACCCTCCCCTCCCACTCACGCGCGCCCGGGGTGGCACCTCTGGGGGCTGTGCTCACCCTGCATCCCGCCCCCGCGGGGCCCTTCAGGATCTGACCATCGCCTCTCGGGGAGCTTTTGCTCTCCCTGCACGGAGGATCGTGTCCGCTGGACGCCGACAGACCCGTGTCTTCTGCCCAGTTTCCTGAAGGGCAGGGGAGAGAGGACGTCCCTGTCTTGCTCCCGACCTCCCAGGAAGGGCCTCAGCGTGTCGCCCTGAGCATCCCACAGGCGGTGGCTGGTCACGGATGCTCTCACCATGTGAAGGTCTGTTCCTCCCCCGAGGGCGTCCAGGGCCTGCACCACACATGGGGCTGGACTGTGTCGAGCGCTTTCCAGCGTCTGTTGATGTGATCCTGGGGTTCCGTGTTCCTCTTTGTTGCTGTGTTGGATACACTGATGCTCTCTCGGCTGTGGCACCAGCCCCGTGCCCAGGAGAGTCCCCGTGATCCTGGGGACGGTCCCTGGGACGCAGGTCGGGTCCTGCTGGCGAGGACGTTGGGAGGATGTTCCCCTCAGTGATCACGAGGGCTCTGGGCCTGTGATTCTCTTTTTTGTGTTGTCTGTGTCCAGTGTCGACCCCCGTGGCCTTTTCTTTCCTAGTAGCTTCGGGTGGGGCGTCCGGGACGGAGCTGAGTGACACCCGTGACCGTGACGTCCGTGTCTTATTCCTGAGCTTCGCGTGACTGTCTCAGCTTTTCCCTCTTGCTGTGACGGGGGCTGTGGGGTGGCAGGTGCGGAGCTCACTCCACCTCTGCACGTCATTCATTCCCACTTTGGAGGAAAATGCTCTGATCTTCGTGACCATCACCGAGACTTTCTGGTTGTCTCTGAGCCTCGTCTCTGCCCTCGCGCTTGAACCTGCCCCGGGAGGGTCTGGGGAGCTGGAATCAGGAGGACGGTGGAGACGCGGCTTCCGGGTCAGGACACACGGATGGTGTCACCAGGTCCCGTTCCTCCGGGGACGAGGTTTCTTTCTCCACGACACAGCCCTGACTCGACTCCTTCTGGAGAGACACGTGCAGGGACGAGAGGCTCAGGGGTGTCTGATCCCTCCCGGATCCCCACTCAGACGACCCTGACGGGGAGACCAGGTTCCAGGAGCACAGCCCCCCCGCCACGTGCAGAGCAGTTCATTCCCTTCATCTCTCTCCCTCGCCCCAAGGCCAGCCTGACTGGACACCCAGGGACAGGACCCCAAGCAGAGCTCATCCCTGGTCACACCCTCTAAATCCTTCTCACCCTCACCGAGTCCCTCCCAAGCCTTGAACAGACGCCTCAGCAGGAAGTGAGTTGTGACTCGTGTTTTCTTCCACATGTGAAAAGTCGGGGCAACAAATAAATACCATAAATGCAATTTACCCTTGTCAAGTGCCTAAAACATTTCATTTCCCCATGTTGTGTGTCCTCAATACTCCTCAGTTACATGTGACTGATCCCCCAGGAAGATGGGCTCAGGTGAGGGTCCCTCCCCCACACACACCTGAGTCTCCGTCCCCCACGAGGGCTGAGGCCTCACAGCTGTCACCACGCAGATGCTCAGAGGCTGTCATGACAGTAACTTCTCTGTGTCCGTCTATGACACTATTTCCTCAATGTCCACTCACGCTGCCCTGTGCACCAGGCCCTGCACACCTGAGCTACCAGGACATGAGCTACCATCATGGAGTGACACGGGGGGACCTTAAAGTTGATGGGCAATGAGAGAGCAGACATGGTTGGCTTGTAGGGGGCAGAGGACACCGTGGCTTGACAGAGAGTGTAGGTCCATTTATTCAATGGCCGGCCTGCCTCAGAGACACAAACTTGGATGACCACCCCCTCGGGGCAGCCACAAAGGGCAGAAGGAATGAACTGAGAATGAACCATGCACATCCCTGCTGTCATGTGTCCTGACTCTGTTCCCTGCGCACACCTGCACACAGGTGAGACACTGACCACACAGACATCCGTCCTCTGAGGTTCAGGGACCTCACAATGTCATCAGCACTGGCTGAGCAACCTCCCTCACCCCACAGTCACACGGGCCCCATTTCCACAGAAGACCCCAGAAGGCACGTGTGAGCACCAGCCCCTGGGCCTGCGTCCCAGCAAGTAACAGGGGCTCAGGGTCACCAGCTCTGGCCCTAATAAGGGACCTGCTCATCGTGTGTCGTGACCCCACGTCCCAGGACCCTCCGCGGCTCCTCTGCCCAGCCCCAGCCAGAGCTGCTATATAGCAGGACACATGCAAATAGGGCGTCCCCTGCTGCTGAAAACCAGCCCGGCC
Source organism: Talpa occidentalis (assembly GCF_014898055.3). NCBI lineage: Eukaryota > Metazoa > Chordata > Mammalia > Eulipotyphla > Talpidae > Talpa > Talpa occidentalis. Next base: position 103,122,108 of record NW_023601104.1, read on the forward strand.
CGCCCTGCAGCCCGCACAGGAGCCCAGCCCGCACCCAGGGTCCCCTCGGGTCAGCACGGACGCGGACACTCGCCATGGAGCGTGGGCTGAGCTGGCTGCTGCTCGTGGCGCTTCTAGGGGTGATTCCTGGGGCAGGATCCCTGAGGGGGGGGCAGGAGGGGGAAGCAGTGGACGAGAGCCATGTCCTGACGGGTTGTGTCTGTGTTTGCAGGTGTCCAGGGTGAGGCGCAGCTGGTGGAGTCTGGGGGAGACTTGGTGCCGCCTGGGGGAACCTTCAGACTCTCCTGTGCAGCCTCAGGATTCACCTTCAGCAATTATGGCATGCACTGGGTCCGCCAGGCTCCAGGGAAGGGGCTTGAGTGGGTTGCAGTTATATGGTATGATGGGAGTAAGCAATACTACGCAGACTCCGTGAAGGGCCGATTCACCGTCTCCAGAGACAACGCCAAGAACTCGCTGTATCTGCAAATGAGCAGCCTGAGGCCCGAGGACACGGCCGTGTATTTCTGTGCGAGAGACACAGTGAGGGGAGCAGGTGTGAGCCCAGACACAAACCCTGCAGGACAGGGGGCGGGGATGGTGTCCACTGGGGCGTGTCAGGACCCCCGGGGCCAAGGGACACCGGGAGGCCCAGGAGGCTCAGAGCTGAGAGCACAGGCCGGGAGCAGTTGCAGGGGTGGGGGGCAGGGGCTTCCTGTCTGGGGCTCCCTCTGCAAGACCCCAGCTCCCCAGGGCACCGTTGCTCTCCTCTGAGGGTCTCCTGCTCCCCACATTCCTGGGGAGCCCCAAGGAGGAGGTGACTCTGTCTGTGCACAGATGAGTCCCAGCAGGTTGAGACCCTCACTTGTCCAGGTGTCTGTTACTTTTTATGACTGGGGGGACCCTGGGAGGGGGCGGGTGTGGCCCAGACACAGACCCTGCAGGACAGGAGGGGGCAGCACCCAGGCCCACCACCAGGGGGCGCGCCGAGCTCACAGCCCTGGATTCAGCTCATGGCTGTGGGAGGCCAGACCTGACTCCTTGTCTGAAAGGCCCCTGGTCAGCACTGGGGTCCCGGGTCTCCTGGCCTGACCTCTGGTGTCTGTGACGGGGGCACCCGCCACGAGAGCTCTTGGGTGGACCCTTCTCTGCAGAGTCTCACGGATTCCCAGGACTGTTGTTCAGTGTCTTATATTTTTCCTTTAAAAAAAAAGATTTATTTATTTATACAAGAATCGGGGTACAGGGCAGATGTGCGGTAGGGTGAGAGGACTCACCAGAGACAGAGCGGGGAACAGAACAGGCAGACCGACGACATACACTGCTGAGGGAGCAGCGGGTGCAACAGGAGGGTCTGCCATGCCATGTGGGCCCCACGCTGGCCGGCCGGCTCGAATCAGCACCGCAGAGCCCGCGGCCAGACTCACAGCGCGGCGCTCAACCTCCTGCGCAGGAAGGGGAGGCCCGTCTATCTTTTTCTAATGAAACTTTATGAAAACTTTGCTCCATTTCTGTGGGAAATTTGGTTGTATTTCACGGGGACGCATGAGTCTGTGGATCTTCCAGGCGTGTGTCCAGGAACGAAGCTCCCTCCTCCGGCGCAGTGTGGAGTGTCCAGCTCTTTCTCCCCGGGTGAGGCCTTTAGTGTCTCTTTCCTCTCGGGATTGTTCTGTCTCCTCACGGCCTTTTTGGATCCCTGGACACTGGATAACTGCTCTGTCCCCTGTCCACGGTGCTCTGTGTTCTCGGACACGGCCGGGAACCCACAGGGGCGCCGTGTGGCCATAATAATAACACGAATCTGCCCCCGCAGAGTCCACAAGCGCGTCCATGTCTCTCTGTCCTGGGTGTGTCTGTGCGTGACGGGCTGACGTGGTCACGGCACTGTCCTCCCCGCCTGGCCCCGCTGGCTCCCGGGAATCTCCTCCTCGGGCGAGACCGTGACCGGAGCTGGACCCTCCCCTCCCACTCACGCGCGCCCTGGGGTGGTGCCTCTGGGGGCTGTGCTCACCCTGCATCCCGCCCTGCGGGGCCATTCAGGATCTGACCATCGCCTCTCGGGGAGCTTTTGCTCTCCCTGTGCGGAGGATCGTGTCCGCTGGATGCCGACAGACCCGGGTCTTCTGCCCCAGTTTCCTGAAGGGCAGGGGAGAGAGGACGTCCCTGTCTTGCTTCCGACCTCCCAGGAAGGGCCTCTGCATGTCGCCCTGAGCATGCCACAGGCGGTGGCTGGTCACGGATGCTCTCACCATGTGAAGGTCTGTTCCTCCCCCGAGGGCGTCCAGGGCCTGCACCACACATGGGGTTGGACCGTGTCGAGCACTTTCCAGCGTCTGTTGATGTGATCCTGAGGTTCCGTGTTCCTCTTTGTGGCCGTGTTGGATACACTGATGCTCTCTCGGATGAGGAACCATCCCGTGCCCAGCATGAGTCCCCGTGATCTGAGGTGTAATGACATGTTGTGAAGCAAATACTGAGAAGACAGATCTCTGAAGAGAAAAAACTGAGGCGAAATACTGTAGTAAGGAGTGTTGCGGAGAAATATCAGGTGAGAAATGACACATTGGGAAGCGCAAACTGAGGAGAAGACAGGCCTCTGAGGAGAAAAAAGTGAGGAGAAATACTGTAGTAAGGAGTGTTGAGGAGAAGTATCTGAGGAGAAATGACCCCCTGGGAAGCAGATTCTGAGGAGAAGACAGGCCTCTGAATACAATTGAGGAGAAATACTGCAGTAGGGAGTGTTGAGGAGGAATATCTGAGGAGAAGACAGGCCTCTGTGAAGAAAAATCTGAAGAGAAATACTGCAGTAATTCTTGTTGAGGAGAAATATCTGAGGACAAATGACACCCTTGGAATCAGATTCTGTCAGGACAGGCCTAGTGAAGAAAAATTTGAGGAGAAATACTGCAGTAAGGATTTTGAGGAGAAGTGTCTGAGGAGTAATGACATGTTGTGAAACAAATACTGAGAAGACAGGCCTCTGAGAAGAAAATCTGAGGAGAAATACTGCAGTAAGGAGTGTTGAAGAGGAATATCTGACAATATATGACACGTTGGGAAGCAGATTCTGAGGAGAAGACAGGCCTCTGAGGAGAAAATCTGAGGAGAAATACTGTAGTAAGGAGTGTTGAGGAGTAATATCAGGTGAGAAATGACACATTGGGAAGCACAAACTGAGGAGAAGACAGGTCTCTGAGGAGAAAAATTTGAGGAGAAATACTGCAGTAATTCTTGTTGAGGAGAAATATCTGAGGAGAAATGACACTGTTGGAATCAGATTCTGACGAGAAGGCAGGCCTAGTGGAGAAAAATCTGAGGGGAAATACTGCAGTAGGATTATTGAGGAGAAGTGTCTGAGGAGTAATGACATGTTGTGAAGCAAATACTGAGAAGACAGATCTCTGAAGAGAAAAAACTGAGGAGAAGTACTGTAATAAGGAGTGTTGCAGAGAAATGACACACTGGGAAGCACAAACTGAGGAGAAGACAGGCCTCTGAGGAGGAAAATGTGAGGAGAAATACTGCAGGAAGGACTGTTGAGGTGGAATATCTGAGGAGAAGGGACCTGTTGGGAAGCAGATTCTGAGGAGAAGACAGGCCTCTGAGGAGAAAATCTGAGGAGAAATACTACAATAAGGACTGTTGAGGAGGAATATCTGAGGAGAAATGACACGTTGGGAAGCAGATTCTGAGGAGAATACAGGCCTCTGAGGAGAAAAAAGTGAGGAGAAATACTGCAGTAACGACTGTTGAGGAGGAATATCTGAGGTGAAAAGACACGTTGGGAAGCAGATTCTGAGAAGACGGGCCTCTGAGGAGAAAATCTGAGGTGAAATATTGTAGTAAGGAGTGTTGAGGAGAAATATCTGAGGAGAAATGACACCCTGGGAAGCAGATTCTGAGGAGAGGACAGGCCTAGTGGAGAAAAATCTGAGGAGAAATACTGCAGTAAGGATTATTGAGGAGAAGTGTCTAAGGAGTAATGACACGTTGTGAAGCAAATACTGAGAAGACAGACCTCTGAGGAGATAAAAATGAGGAGAAATACTCTAGTTAGAAGTTAAGAGGAGGTATCTGACGATAAATGACCCTTTGGGAAGCAGATTCTGAGAAGACAGGCCTCTGAGGAGAAAATCTGAGGAGAAATACTGCAGTAAGGAGTGTTGAGGAGAAATATCTGAGGAGAAATTACCCATTGGGAAGCAGGTTCTGAGAAGACAGGCCTCTGAAGAGAAAATCTGAGGGCAAATACTGTAGTAAGGAGTGTAGAGGAGAAATATCTGAGAAGTGACACCCTTGGAAGCAGATTCTGGCGAGAAGACAGGCCTCTGTGGAGAAATATCTGCCGAGAAATACTGCAGTAAGGAGCATTGCGGGCTTTTCCCGCAGGTGTGGGCTTTTCCCATCAGGGATGCGGGTTGTCCAGGGCTTGAGCTGGTTGTGAAGCACATACTGAGAAGACAGGGAGTAGAGGGTGTAGGGGGTTTCTGGTCGCCCCTACCCACGGTTCTGAAATTGTGACTTTTGCGCCTTCACAGTGGATAGGTGGGGCCTGGCTCACCTGGGGGCTGAGCCTGGGGTTTCTCAGGTCAGCTGGGGCAGGTGCGGGCTTTTCCCCATCAGGGATGTGGGTTGTCAGGGGCTTGTGGGCTTTGAGGTGACTGCAAGGGGGAGGGGGTGCATATTTGCATTTCCTGGCTGTGTGTGTGGTCACTGTCTGCCTGTGGCTAGATTGGGGTAGACTCCTTGACAAGTGACCTCGCCCTCTGCCCAGGCTGCTTCTGGGGGTGTTAGTGCGAGCGGAGGGTGCAGGTGACCCTCTAGCCCCCGGCGAGTGTGGCCAGGGCCAGGGCGTGCTCAGAGGGTTTGGGGAGTCCTGGGGATGCAGCAAGTGGATATCCACGGTTCCGGGTGGGGTGGAGCCTTGAGAGGTGCTGCCTCTGCTGAGGGCCGGCGGGTGGAGAGGCCCTGGCCGGGGGCGGCACCGGGACGGGGCGGCAGCTGCTGCCCGGGCAGGGGGAGCTGGGGTCAGGAGCCCCCGCACCGTCCTGGGGCAGGAGGTCGCTGCCCTGGGCGAGGTCTCGCCATCGTGATCCCCATGGCGGCGCCGTCTCTCCTACAGCTCAGATCGTGCTCAGCTTCCCCGTGAGAACTGGGGACCATTTCAGGTCATATTCATGGGCTTCCTGGGGGGCGAGGGGGTACAGATGGAGATCCCCAGCTCTGGCCAGCCCCTGCAGGACGGGTCCACCCCCGCGGGTCAGGAGCAGCCCTCTGGGTGCAGCAGACCTCCCCGTCTCCCCGCTCCCCCCCTCAGCCCTGATTTCAATCCATCCGCCAGTTCTGCTCCCTACTCTGTCTCTGGTGACGCCTCTCACCCCCGCACCTCTGGCCTGTACCCTGGTTCTTGTATAAATAAAAAAAATCTTTAAAAATAAAAACAGCATTTTTCTAATTATTCCCACACAGCAGGCTGACTTGCTGCACAGGCCAGAGACAATTCCTTGAGATCTAGAACAACGGATGAGGGGAGGCCTCGGCAGTGCCTGCAGCAGTGCTCAGGTGAGACCCCTTTAGAGCATTTATTGACTTATATTGTCTTCGGGTCTTCCCTGTCCTTAAAGACCATCTCTTTTTTGTTTTTCTTTTCTTGCATCATTGTTCATTTTTTTAGTTATTGGTGTCTCCCCTCAGGGGTGGTCCCCATGGTGCTCCCACCAAAATAGCCCCCGTGCCCCATCACCAGAATCCCTTGGGCTCTTCCCTCCCCTCTGTTCACCCCCCTCCCTGCCCTCCCCGCTGGGAGCCTCAGGTCTTGGGCAGCCTGCTAGGGTTGTCTTGTTCTCTCCCTTTTGTTCCGTTTCTCTATTTTCCGCATGTCAGTGAAACCACCTGATGTTGATCTTTCTCCTGCCTTATTGTGGAAGCATCACCCCTGGCAGCTCCATCTCTATCGCCACCAGTGGCATGAGTGTGTCTTTTCTGATTGCTGAGCAGTATTCCGTGGTGTAACTACCACAGCGTGTTGATCCATCATCTGTTTCCTGGCATGAGTTGTTTCCACGTCCCGGCTGTTATAACTAGGGCTGCACTGAACACAGCAGTTCGGGTTTCCTGGGGTTTTTTGTCCCTTGGGTGGATTCCTAGGAGTGGAACGCCGGATCCTGTGTAGACCCGTTTTCAGTGTTCTGAGGACCCTCCACACAGCTGCCCACAGTGGCTGGACCGGTTTGCGCGCCCACCGGCGGTGTCAGAGGCTCCTTTTTCTCCGCCACTTCTCCAGCATGTGTTGTTTCCAGTTTCTCTTTTTCAATGTGGCGCCTTCTCCGTGGAGGGAGGTGGCAGCTCATTGTGGTTCTGATTTGCGTTTCCCTCATATCAGTGATGCTGAACGTCTTTTCTGTGCCTGCCGGCCATTGGCATTTCTTCTTTGGCAAAGTGTCTTTTTGCTTCTGGCATTTTCTTTGACTGGGTTGTTTGTTTTTGTTGAGTCGTGTAAGCTCTTTGTAGATCTCTGATATCAGTCCCTTAGCTGTCATGCGGTGTGGTGTGCCGATATTTTCCCTGATGCGGCGGGTGTCTCTGTGTTGATGACTGTCGCTTGCTGTAGCCCCATCTATCCACATTCTCCCTGGTCTCCTTGCTTCTGGAGACGACTCCTCAAAGACGTTTCTGAGGATCGTGTCATGGAGCGTTGGCCTGTGTTCTGTTCTGTGTATTCTGTGGTGCCAGGTTTCCCATGCAAGTCTTTCCTCCACTGGAGCTGGTTTGTGTGTGGTGTGAGGTCGTGGTCTAGTCCATTCTTTTGCATGTTGCAATCCAGTTTCCCAGCACCGTTTATGGAAGAGGCTATTTTTCCCAATGTCTATTCCTTGCTCCTCTGTCATCGGTTAGTTCACCATATGTGGGTGGTTTTATTTCTGGGCTTAAATTTGATTCCATTGGTCTCTGTGTCTGGGGCAGTCCTGCCCGCCTCTCTCTCAGCAGTCAGGGGCCTCCTGGAATGACCCTGCAGGCGGGCGCTCATCCCTCCTGGGCAGTGAGGAGAGGGTGCGGTTGTCGCACCCCCAGGGCGGGGCTTCCGGCCACGGGGAGGGTGCAGGGGCTCAGAGAGTCTGTGCAGCTTCTGTCCCAGGCGGCGACCAGCTCCAGCGGGACCCGGGTGTGGTGGCCACAGCTGCAGGGCGAGCTCCGGGGTGGAGCGCGGTGCCTTTTTACCTTGTTCCATTGGGTCCTCCGCTCAGAGCGCTCAGAGCACAGCTTCACGCGCCGGTGGGTCTCCTGGCCCCCCTCCACAGTGCGGGTTCTGCTGACCCAGCGGGCTGCTCAGGAGTGAACCCGGACCTCTGTGCTCCTCCGTGCCCACAACACAACCTGCCAGCGCCTGGCGGTTTTCCACATCCAGGCCTCCCTCCCCGGGCCCTCCCAGCCGGTGCCCCCCCACTCTGCCATCAGCCGCCCACAGGAGATGCTGCTCACTCTCCCCTCCCTCTGGGCTCCCTTCTGCCCAGATGGAAGCACAGAGGGTGCTGCCCTGCTGGGTCCTGCAGGACCAGGTTCCTGCCCCCACCCCTGCCGGCCCCACTCCCCCCTTAACCGTCCACCCCCCACCCCGCAGGCCCAGGCCGGGGCTCACTCCACGTCTTACGGGAGCCTGGCCGGGGGAGGACGGGACTCACGGTGGCGACACCCACCCGATGGTCCCGCTGCATCACGACGGTGTGGAAATTCCAAGTGAGCTACAGGTAAATAGCCTACGTTTCCTCCGAGGATGGTGACAATGTGAAAATTGGAAGATGAATGGGGGAAGGCTCGAGTGTCCTCACGTCTGGGGTGGAAATGTGGGTGAGGATGTCCATTTTGTGGGGCCTGTGTGCAATTCCATTTCAACATTGCTCAGATGGGTTGAGACTAGAACACCTGTGGCCATCGTTGCTACTTTGAAAGTCACCGTGTCAGAAACAATAAAGGTCACAGATAGACGTGGCAATACCCGTCTGGTCTGTGTCAGTGGCTTCCTCTCATTGACAGTGGACAAAATTCATTTCAAGGGGACCTTTTAGTCAAAAATAAAATCCCCTTTTTTAAAAATGGGAGTTAAATATTGTTGGCATTCTTTCGATCCTGGAATGCCTCTTGCTATTCTTATTTTTTTTCTTCCTTTTCCTTGAGGCTTAGCACCCTTTTCATGTATGAAACTTCTGACCTTGTACGGTTTACAAGTTTATGCAGAATAAAACCACTGTTGAACTACCACAAAAGAATCTATATAAATTTTGACACCACAATCTTTCCCTTCCTGTCAATGATGGAACCTCTGATGAAATAATCAGGTTTTCATTTCTAGGATGAGACTAAAATGAACGTGTTCTGTTTTGGCAGGACACTAGATTTATATTGATCGGTGACAGTTGACTTGGAATACAGGATTTTCATTCCATGTGCTCTGTATTGCTTTTTGCAAAGGCAATGAACTAGGAATATCTGATGAGAAATGACACCCTGGGATGTAGATTCTGAGGAGAAGACAGGCCTCTGAGGAGAAAAAAACTGAGGAGAAATACTGTAGAAAGGAGTGTTGAGGAGAATTATCTGAGGAGATATGACATGTTGGGAAGCAGATTCTGACAGGCCCTCTGGAGGAGAAAATCTGAGAGAGAAAAACGCAGCAGTAAGGGAAGGTTTGAGGAGGAATATACTGGTGAAAATGACACCCTTGGCAAGCAGATTCTGGAGAAGACAGGCTTCTCTGGGGAGAAAAATCTGAGGAGAAATACAGAGAGAAGTTCATTCCCTCCCGCAGGCTGGGAGGGCGGCTGGGGGCCCAGGACCAGCTGGGGCGCGGGCACCCCAGTGTGATCAGGACTCCAGGGGCTCAGGGGACACCAGGGGGCCAGGATTTCCTTAATTACACTTTTAGGGTCTTTTCTGCAGTGTTGGGAGACACTGACTAACGAGCATGTCGGGGCAGAAAGCTCGAGAGTCCCGCGCGGGTCTCCTCTCCACACGAGGCAGCAGAACGACAATGATGACACCAAAGAGGTGAACATGCTCCACACAGCCCCGGCCCCCCTGTGGAGAAAGAGCTCCACAAACTGAGACCAACACGACGTTCTCTGGCCCGGCCGGCACCACCGCGGCAGCAGCGCGGGAGGGAAGAGGGACCCGCGGGTCGCCCCTCAGGGTGCAGCGCCTCTTCCGGGCGTCTCGGTCCCTGGGGTCAGACCAGGGAAGGTGGGCGGTCCCTGGGCTGTGTGGAGGGTTGCTGGGGGATGCGTGTGGGGGTGCAGGACAGTCTGCTCGAGCCAGGGGTGTGAAGGGCTGGCCGGGCCGCCGGGGTTGCTGCGATACGACGTCCTGGCCCTGGTCCTGCTCACGCTCGCTGTCTGGCGGGTGGTCGCGGGTGGTGCTCATCTGCCGGCACTTCCACCTGCTGTTCCAGCAGACGCGGTTTCCAGCACATTCCTCAGACTGGCCTTTTGTCCAGGAGAGACCCCGCCCGCCTGACCCTACCTTTCAGCTGGGCCAGTGGGAACTCTGTGGCCAGACGACGTCTGCAAACCCGCACTCCCCACCTGGGGGCAAACCCGCAGACACCGACACCCAGATTCCCCCCGAAGCCTGGGAGCCAGACGCCGCCCCCACCGCCGCAGCAGGGCCTGTCCCTCTCGGGCTCCCGGGTTCCACCTCTGGGGAGGTCTGGGCTGAGGCAAAGAGACAACTCGGAGGAGAGCCCGACGCTGGGACAGAGAAATAAACTGTCTTTGCTCACAGATGATGCGACCCTGTCCACAGAAAACGCGAAATACTTCCCGGTAACGACAACAACAAATTCACATAAAAACAAATCAACCGCCCAATTAAAAATGCCCCCAACTGCCTCACACACCTCACCCCACGGACACGGGGTCTGGAGCCTGCACGTCACGGCCCTGACGCGGCTTCTCCCCGTCTCCGTGGGCCTGTCGTGGTCTCCGTGTCCCTCCCCACGTCTGCTGCCCACTGGAGCAGCATCACCCTCGCTTCTCACACGAGGATCCTTCCCGTCTCCCCGATGTGTGACGTGGGGTCTCTGCGGGGTGGGAACCCATTTGCAGGATCCTCCCTCTCCAGGGTCTGTGGCTGCGTCTCCTCCTCCATTTCCCTTCTTGTCATGAGTGTTTTCTCCGTTTTTCTAATCGGGGCACAGATTTTGTCTACATTGTTTGTTGTTCAAGCACCACCTTCTTGATCTTTGTCTTGTTGAACTGTCCTTTCACTTGTTTTTCCTTTTTTTTTTCCTCTAAATAGTATTTCCTTCCTTCTACTGGCATTTACTGTGGTTTAGAATTATGTTTTTTTTTTGAGTATTTGAAAAAAATTTTCGCACGGTTTCAAGCAGTTTCTGAATAATATCCTTAGAGATAATGTTAGTTTAATTATTTGAGCTCTTTCTTGTGTGATAGTGTTGTCCAGTATTGCTCTGTCCCTCCCTGGGGGGTGTTGGCCGAGTCACAGGCTCTGGCCACGGGTCGTGACTCACCTGCTCTCTCTGCGGGGACGTGTCTCATTCCATCCCCCACGAGCCACCGTCGGGCCGCGGGGGTCGTCACGGTCTCCCCTGGGAACGTTTCTCAGGCTCTCCCCGTGAGGACAAGTCCCAGTTTGGGGCCCCTGTGCCCGGGGACGACACAGACACGATCCCCACGGTCAGGATGTGTGGCACCTGCTGTTCATTGTCCTCAGGGGAAATTTTCATACATTCCACAACTGAGCACAAGCCACTGTATAAACCTCTCGTTTTCTGAACCATCCTCTGTCCCCACAGGAAGACGGTTTCCACAAGGAGCCTGTGTAGACGCCGCGGTCAGTGCAGAGGAAAGAGAAGTCACCCCACACCCTGACATCGGACGCTTGATAATGTTGGACCCAGATCATGGGAAGAGAAGAAAATAAATGCATACAAATGGTTACATCCAATAAAGATTATTCACAATGTAGAATCCAGTAAACCCAAAAGGCTTCTCATAGATGGGAAAAAATTTTGGTAAATAACACAACAGACAAAGGATTGATATTACGACATATAAAGACCCCACAGAGCACGTGTGGGCACCAGCCCCTGGGCCTGCGTCACAGCAAGTAACAGGGGCTCAGGGTCACCAGCTCTGGCCCTAATAAGGGACCTGCTCATCGTGTGTCATGACCCCACGTCCCAGGACCCTCCCGGCGGCTCCCTGCCCAGACCAGCCAGAGCTGCTATATAGCAGGACACATGCAAATAGGGCGTCCCCTGCTGCTGAAAACCACCCGCCCGCCCTGCAGCCCGCACAGGAGCCCAGCCCGCACCCAGGGTCCCCTCGGGTCAGCACGGACGCGGACACTCGCCATGGAGCGTGGGCTGAGCTGGCTGCTGCTCGGGGCGCTTCTAGGGGGTGATTTCCGGGGGCAGGATCCCTGAGGAGGGGGGCAGGAGGGGAAGCAGTGGGCGAGAGCCATGTCCTGACGGGCTGTGTCTGTGTTTGCAGGTGTCCAGGGTGAGGCGCAGCTGGTGGAGTCT
>NW_023601104.1:103133725-103156691 GCF_014898055.3 Talpa occidentalis
TCTCACGGTGTCTCTGGGACTGTCCTCCAGTGGCAGGAGAAGGACAAATGAACATAAATAAGATTAGATCAAGACCCCAGCTCCCCAGGGCACTGTTGCTCTCCTCTGAGAGTCTCCCGCTCCCCACAATCCTGGGGAGCCCCAAGGAGGAGGTGACTCTGTCTGTGCACAGGTGAGACCTCCCCAGGGACGAGAACCCTCCCTGTCCAGGTGTCTGTTACTTACTATTACTGGGGGGACCCGGGGAGGGGCGGGTGTGGCCAGACACAGACCCTGCAGGACAGGAGGGGGCAGCACCCAGGCCCACCACCAGGGGGCGCTCCGAGCTCACAGCCCTGGACTCAGCTCCTGGCTGTGGGGGGACATGGACAGGGACGGGACCTCCAGCCTGGACCTGCCATCCAAGGTCGACCTGTGCCCCCTCGCGTAGTGGGTGTCCATCCCTCTGTCGTCCTCGGGTCCAGCCTGGGCTCACTCCCCCAGTGCCATCTGTTGATAACGTCTGTGCCTTTGAAATGTGTCAGAAAAACTGATGGTTCTGCTCTGAGACCCAGTGGGATCAGATCAACATGTTGTCCACACCCCTGTCACCAGGTCGCAGGAGCCCCCAGGAACCCTGGTGGTGACTCCTCACTGAGGGTCCTGGATCCAGGCCCCCGGAATTAGTCTGACCCCGTGTGGGGACAGTCCCCTGGCAGCTGGCAAGGACGGGGTGTCTCAGACTCTGCATGTGTCTCTGTCCTGTTCAGGCCGGAGTCCTTGTCTGAAAGGCCCCTGGTCAGCTCTGGAGGTCCCGAGTCTTCTCCAATGACCTCTGGTGTCTGTGACGGGGGCACCTGCCACGAGAGCTCTCGGGTGGACCCTTCTCTGCAGAGTCTCCCGGGTTCCCAGGACTGTTGCTGCTCAGTGTCTTGTGTGTTTCTCGCTGAACCTCACGAACTGTGACGTGCTGGGAATGATGCTGTGGCATCGGGGTGCAGTGGGTCTGTGGACTGTGGGGTCAACTGCCACTCAGTGCTTCACTTTGAGAGCGGGAGACAGGAACGTGTCCAGGCTCTTGTCACCCGGATGTGATTTCTTCATTTTTCTCCTTTTCTCTCAAGGTTGTTTTTGCTCTTGAAGACCCCTTAGGTTCCACAACTGCTTCTTGTTTCCTTTCCAAGGTCACATGTGCTGTCCTGGGTGATGCATTAAATCTGTGAATGGCTTTGGGTGACGCGGGGCATTTCAACGATGTCACCTCCCCAGAGCCGGGACGCCTCAGCATGTCCTGTGGTCTTTCAGGTCCCCTTGCACAGTGTCACGTCTGCACTGCACCTCCGTCCCCCCTGCTCAGGTCACTCCCCGGGTTCCTTCCTGAGGGCGAGAGTGTCACTGGACCCGGACGCTCACTTCCCCTGACGTGCTGCTCCCAGGCAGGAACGCCGTGGGGTTCTGTGTGTCCACTCTGGACCCTGTCCCCTGGCTGTGCCCACTGGTGATTCCAGACGTTCTCTGTGTAGAATCTTCTGGATCTCTGAGCACACGAGCCTCTCAGCTGGGAGTGGGTGACCCTTGACTTCCTCTCCCAGGTCAGATCCTTTTGGTCTTTTCCTGCCCAGATGCTTCCCTGTGGACGTGCAAGGACGACGGTGAGTGACCGAGGTGACGTGGACGCCCGTCTTGTCCCTGGTCTTAGTGGGGACATTTCAGCTTTTCCACTTGAATGTGCGGTGGCTGAGGGTTTTCTCACCCTCAACTTTCAAAATATTCATCTAGTTCCTCTAATTCCAGTTTTGCAGAATAACCACCCTGGATTGTACCAACATCGTCTCCAGAACCTCCTGGTTGTCTCTGGGATCCTCTCTGCCCCCAGGCTTGACTCTGGCCCCGGGGAGTGCAGAGACCGGGGCTGCGGGAGGGGAGACGCATCATTCCTCACACAGGTCACGAGGTGCGTCGGGACAAGCTGCCTCTGGGAGGGGTTCGTCTTTCTCCACTTTCCCAAACAACAAACTCCTGTTTCCGGGGAAGGATGCTCAGCGACGGGTCCCTCAGCTTGTGTCCATCCTCCCGCGGACTCTCAGGGAAACGCCGACTGTGCCCAGAGACAGGCCCCGTGAGGCCCGGCCCTGTCCAAGCTGCAGAGAATCTGTGTTTCCTTCTCTCTCCGGAACTGCAAGACCCGCCTGGCTGGACGCCAAGGGAAGCAGGGACAGAACCTCAAGCAGTGGTGGCTCCGGGTCAGCACCTTCCAGACCCTGCCCTCTGACCCTCGCGGCGTCCTGACCGATCCCCTAAGAAAGGCCTCGGCAGGACTTGGCTGCTGAGATACACGTTTTTGTCCCAGTTAGAGAATCTGTCATCGAAATATACCACGAATGTCATTCCCCCGTGAACAGACAAAATATTTCATTTCTATAATTTCTCTGTCCTCTCTCCTTAGTTGCATCTGAGTGATCCCCCAGGAAGATGGGCCCAGGTGAGGGTCCCTCCCCCACACACCTGAGTCCCGTCCCCCCCCACGAGGGCTGAGGCCTCACAGCTGTCACCACGCAGATGCTCAGAGGCTGTCGGACGGAACTTCTCTGTGTCCGTCTATGACACTATTTCCTCAATGTCCACTCACGGTGCCCTGTGCACCAGGCCCTGCACACCTGAGCACCAGGACATGAGCTTCAGTCATGAGAGACATGGGGGACCCTAAATGTCATGGGCAATGAGAGACCCAACGTGGTTGGCAGGGAGGGGGCACAGGACACCTCGTGTTGACGGATGGGGACAGTCCATCCACCCAGTGGCCGAACTGCCTCAGGGCCCCAAACTGTGGACGCCACCCCCTCAGGAGAGCCAAACTGGGGAGAGGGACTGAACTGGGCATTAATCACACACCTCCCTGCTGTCACGTGTCCTGAAGCCGCTCCCTATGCACACCTGCCATAGGTGAGATGTTGACCACAAGATGTCCGTCCTGTCATGTTCAGGGACCAAACACTGTTCTCAGAACTGGCTGAGCAACCCCCACTCACCCCACAGCACACACAGGTCCCGTTCCCACAGAAGACCCCACAGAGCATGTGTGGGCACCAGCACCTGGGCCTGCGTCCCAGCAAGTAACAGGGGCTCAGGGTCACCAGCTCTGGCCCTAATAAGGGACCTGCTCATCGTGTGTCATGACCCCACGTCCCAGGACCCTCCCCGGCTCCTCTGCCCAGCCCCAGCCAGAGCTGCTATATAGCAGGACACATGCAAATAGGGCGTCCCCTGCTGCTGAAAACCAGCCCGGCCCGCCCTGCAGCCCGCACAGGAGCCCAGCCCGCACCCAGGGTCCAATCGGGTCAGCACGGACGCGGACACTCGCCATGGAGCGTGGGCTGAGCTGGCTGCTGCTCGTGGCGCTTCTAGGGGGTGATTCCTGGGGCAGGATCCCTGAGGAGGGGGGGCAGGAGGGGGAAGCAGCGGGCGAGAGCCATGTCCTGACGGGCTGTGTCTGTGTTTGCAGGTGTCCAGGCTGAGGAGAAGCTGGTGGAGTCTGGGGGAGACTTGGTGCCGCCTGGGGGGTCTCTCAGACTCTCCTGTGCAGCCTCCGGATTCACTTTCAGCAGTTATGGCATGCACTGGGTCCGCCAGGCTCCAGGGAAGGGGCTTGAGTGGGTTGCAGTAATTAGCTATGATGGTGGCAGCACAAGCTACGCAGACTCCGTGAAGGGCCGATTCACCATCTCCAGAGACAACGCCAAGAACTCGCTGTATCTGCAAATGAGCAGCCTGAGGCCCGAGGACACGGCCGTGTATTTCTGTGCGAGAGACACAGTGAGGGGAGCGGGTGTGAGCCCAGACACAAACCCTGCAGGATGGGGGACAGGGCTGGGGGTCCACTGGGGCGTGTCAGGACCCCAGGGGCCCAGGGACACCGGGAGGCCCAGGAGGCTCAGAGCTCAGAGCACAGCCCGGGAGCAGGTGCAGTTTGGGGGGCAGGGGCTTCCTGTCTGGGGCTCCTTCAGCTGGACCCCAGCTTCCCAGGGCACCATTGCTCTCCTCTGAGAGGCTCCCGCTCCCCACATTCCTGGGGAGCCCCAAGGAGGAGGTGACTCTGTCTGTGCACAGGTGAGACCTCCCCAGGGATGAACCTCACCTGTTCAGGTGTCTGTTACTTACTATTACTGGGGGACCCGGGGAGGGGGCGGGTGTGGCCCAGACACAGACCCTGCAGGACAGGAGGGGGCAGCACCCAGGCCCACCAGCAGGGGGCGCTCCGAGCTCACAGCCTGGACTCAGCTCATGGCTGTGGGGGGACATGGACAGGGACATAAACTCAGCCTTGACCTGCTCTCCAGGTCATCCCCTGCCCTCTCCTGGTGGGTGTCCATCCCTCTGTCCTCCTCGTGTCCAGTCCGGGGTCACCCCCCCAATGCCGACTGCTTAATAATGTCTCTGCCTTTGAATTGTGTCAGAACAACTGATTCACTGTTCTGTACCGAGACCCACTGGGATCAGATCACCCTAGTGTCCACACCCCCGTCATCAGGTCCCAGGGGGCCCCAGGAAGCCAGTGGGGACTCCTGGCCAGGGTTCCTGGATCCAGGCCCAGGAGCTGAGCCCTCACTGGGGACAGTCTCCTGGGCAGCTGGCAGGGACGGGGGTCTGAGGACTCTGCGTGTGTCTCTGTCCCGGCCGGACTCGACTCCTTGTCTGAAAGGCCCCTGGTCAGCACTGGGGGTCCCGGGTCTCCTGGCCTGACCTCTGGTGTCTGTGACGGGGGCACCCGCCACGAGGGCTCTCGGGTGGACCCTTCTCTGCAGAGTCTCCCGGGTTCCCGGGACTGTTGCTGCTCAGTGTCTTGTGTGTTTTGGATAAACTTTATTCAAACTTTGCTGCATTTCTGTGAGGTTCTGGTGTATTTCACGGGGACGCATGAGTCTGTGGATCTTCAGTTATGTGTCCAGGGACAATCTCCCTCCTCCGGCGTGAGTGTGGAATGTCCAGCTCTTTCTCCCCTGGGTGAGGCCTTTAGTGTCTTCTTCCTTCTCTAGCTTGGATTGTCTCCTCGCAGCCTTTGTGGATCTGTTCCCTGTGAAAGGTGATTGTGTTCTCCGATGGGCAGTCCACGCACAGACACGCCGCCATGGCCATTGCAGTAAAACGAATCTTCCCCCGCATGAGCCCACGAGCGCGTCCATGTCTCTCTGTCCTGTGCGTGTCTGTGCGTGACGGGCTGACGTGGTCACGGCACTGTCCTCCCCGCCTGGCCCCGCTGGCTCCCGGGAATCTCCTCCTCGGGCGAGACCGTGACCGGAGCTGGACCCTCCCCTCCCACTCACGCGCGCCCCGGTGTGGCGCCTCTGGGGCTGTGCTCACCCTGCGACCCGCCCCCACGGGGCCCTTCAGGATCTGACCGTCACCTCTCGGGGAGCTTTTGCTCTCCCTGCGTGGAGGATCGTGTCCGCTGGACGCCGACAGACCCGGGTCTTCAGCCCCAGTTTCCTGAAGGGCAGGGGAGAGAGGACGTCCCTGTCTCGCTCCCGACCTCCCAGGAAGGGCCTCCGCGTGTCGCCCTGAGCATCCCACAGGCGGTGGCTGGTCACGGATGCTCTCACCATGTGAAGGTCTGTTCCTCCCCCGAGGGCGTCCAGGGCCTGCACCACACATGGGGGCTGGACTGTGTCGAGCGCTTTCCAGCGTCTGTTGATGTGATCCTGGGGTTCCGTGTTCCTCTTTGTTGCCGTGTTGGATACACTGAGGCTCTCTAGGATGTGGAACCAGCCCCGTGCCCAGGAGGAGTCCCCGTGATCCTGGGGACGGTCCCTGGGACGCAGGTCGGGTCCTGCTGGCGAGGACGTTGGGAGGATGTTCCCCTCAGTGATCACGAGGGCTCTGGGCCTGTGATGTTCTTTTTTGTGTTGTCTGTGTCCAGTGTCGACCCCCGTGGCCTTTTCTTTCCGAGTAGATTCGGGGGTGGGGCGTCCGGGACGGAGCTGAGTGACACCCATGACCGTGACGTCCGTGTCTTATTCCTGAGCTTCGCGTGACTGTCTCAGCTTTTCCCTCTTGCTGTGACGGGGGCTGTGGGGTGGCGGGTGCGGAGCTCACTCCACCTCTGCACGTCATTCATTCCCACTTTGGAGGAAAATGCTCTGATCTTCGTGACCATCACCGAGACTTTCTGGTTGTCTCTGCGCCTCGTCTCTGCCCTCGCGCTTGAACCTGCCCCGTGAGGGTCTGGGGAACTGGAATCAAGAGGACGGTGGAGACGCGGCTTCCGTGTCAGGACACACGGATGGTGTCACCAGGTCCCGTTCCTCCGGGGACGAGGTTTCTCTCTCCACGACGCAACCCAGACTCGCTCTCCTGCTGGAGAATGACACATTGGGAAGCACAAACTGAGGAGAAGACAGGCCTCTGAGGAGAAAAATTTGAGGAGAAATACTGCAGTAATTCTTGTTGAGGAGAAATATCTGAGGAGAAATGACATGTTGGGAAGCACATTCTGAGGAGAAGACAGGCCTCTGAGGAGAATAAAGTGAGGAGAAATACTGCAGTAAGGAGTGTTGAGAAGGAATATCTGAGGAGAAATGATCCCCTGGGAAGCAGATTCTGAGGACAAGCAGGCCTCTGAGGAGAAAAATCTGAGGAGAAATACTGTAGTAAGCAGTGTTGAGGAGAAGTGTCTAGGAGTAATGACATGTTGTGAAGCAAATACTGAGAAGACAGACCTCTGAGGAGAAATACTGCAATAAGGAGTGTTGAGGAGGAATATCTGAGGAGAAATGACACATTGGGAACCACATTCTGAGGAGAAGACAGACCTCTGAGGAGAAAATCTGAGGAGAAATACTGTAGCAAGGAGTGCTGAGGAGATATATCTGAGGAGAAATGACCCCCTGCGAAGAGATTCTGAGGAGAAGACAGGCCTCTGAGGAGAAAATCTGAGGAGAAATACTGTAGTAATTCTTGTAGAGGAGGAATATCTGAGGAGAAATGACACTTTGGGAAGCACATTCTGAGGAGAAGACAGGCCTCTGAGGAGAAAATCTGAGGAGAAATACAGCAGTAAGGAGTGTTGAGGAGAAATATCTGAGGAGAAATGACCCCCTGGGAAGAGATTCTGAGGAGAAGACAGGCCTCTGAGGAGAAAAAAGGGAGGAGAAATACTGTAATAATTCTTGTAGAGGAGGAATATCTGAGGAGAAATGACACGTTGGGAAGCATATTCTGAAGAGAAGACAGGCCTCTGAGGAGAAAATCTGAGGAGAAATACTGCAGTAAGGACTGTTGAGGAGAAATATCTGAGGAGAAATGACCCCCTGGGAAGAGATTCTGAGGAGAAGACAGGCCTCTGAGGAGAAAATCTGAGGAGAAATACTGCAGGAAGGACTGCTGAGGAGGAATATCTGAGGAGAAATGACATGTTGGGAAGCAGATTCTGAGGAGAAGACAGGCCTCTGAGGAGAAATACTGCAGTAAGGACTGTTGAGGAGTTATATCTGAGGAGCAATGACTGGTTGGTAAGCACAAAATGAGGAGAAGACAGGCCTCTGAGGAGAAAAAAGGGAGGAGAAATACTGCAGTAAGGACTGCTGAGGAGGAATATCTGAGGAGAAATGACCCCCTGGGAAGTAGATTCTGTGGAAAAGACAGGCCTCTGAGGAGAAAGTCTGAGGAGAAATACTGTAGTAAAGAGTGTTGAGGAGAAATATCTGAGGAGAAATGCCACCCTGGGAAGCAGATTCTGTGGAAAAGACAGGCCTCTGAGGAGAAAATCTGAGGAGAAATACTGCAGTAAGGACTGTTGAGAAATATCTGAGATGAAATGACTCGTTGGGAAGCAGATTCTGAGAAGACAGGTCTCTGAGGAGAAAATCTGAGGAGAAATATTGTAGTAAGGACAGTTGAGGAGAAATATCTGAGGAGAAATGACACCCTGGGAAGCAGATTCTGAGGAGAGGACAGGCCTAGTGGAGAGAAATCTGAGGAGAAATACTGCAGTAAGGATTATTGAGGAGAAGTGTCTAAGGAGTAATGACACGTTGTGAAGCAAATACTGAGAAGACAGACCTCTGAGGAGATAAAACTGAGGAGAAATACTCTAGTTATGAGTTAAGAGGAGATATCTGACGATAAATGACCCTTTGGGAAGCAGATTCTGAGGAGAAGACAGGCCTCTGAGGAGAAAATCTGAGGAGAAATACTGCAGTAAGTGTTAGGGGGAAAAGGCGGTCCCAAAGCAAATTCCATACAGGCTTTGTGGACTCCACCCCCACCCCAGGTCAAAGCCAAAGACACTGGGAACTCCAAATCCCATCATCACCACCCAAGGAAGGTGGCTGGGACCTGAGGGTGGGGTTAAGCAGCCAGGTGGATACAAAAGGCAGACACGTGGGCTTTGGGGGGCTCTCTCTCCATTTTGGGCTCTGGGCCAGCGCGGAGCCTCCGGCCAGCTCTGGGAGTGACTTTGGGTTTCCAGGTCGTCGGATCGGGTAGGACGCATTAAGACTTTATTTCCCTATTTTCCCTGAGTTGTACATTTTCCTTATTTCCTTTCCTCTTGGAAATAAACCTTTTATTAACCCTTTTGTGTGTGTCTGTAGTAGAGTATTCATAAGTCCCTTTAAAGCGCGCGGGTGAGGACCCACAGCCAGGAACCCGTTTAATATCGGGGTTGCTCTATAACATAAGGACTGTTGAGAAATATCTGAGGTGAAATGACTCGTTGGGAAGCAGGTTCTGAGAAGACACGCCTCTGAAGAGAAAATCTGAGGGCAAATACTGTAGTAAGGAGTGTTGAGGAGAAATATTTGAGAAGTGACACCCTTGGAAGCAGATTCTGGCGAGAAGACAGGCCTCTGTGGAGAAATATCTGACGAGAAATACTGCAGTAAGGAGCTTTGCGGGCTTTTCCCGCAGTGCGGGCTTTTCCGATCAGGGATGCGGGTTGTCCAGGGCTTGTGCTGGTTGTGAAGCACATACTGAGAAGACAGGGAGTAGAGGGTGTAGGGGGTTTCTGGCGGCCCCTACCCACGGTTCTGAAATTGTGACTTTTGCGCCTTCACAGTGGGTGGGTGGGGCCTGGCTCACCTGGGGGCTGAGCCTGGGGTTTCTCAGGTCAGCTGGGGCAGGCTTGGGCTTTTACCCATCAGGGATGCGGTTGTCCAGGGCTTGCGGGCATTGAGGTGACAGCGGGGGGAGGGGGTGCCTATTTGCATTTCCTGGCTGTGGGCGCGGTCACTGTCTGCCTGTGGCTAGATTGGGGTAGCCTCCCTGACAAGTGACCTCGCCCCTCCGCCCAGGCTGCTTCTGGGGTTGTTAGTGCGAGCGGAGGGTGCAGGTGACCCTCTAGCCCCCGGCGAGTGTGGCCAGGGCCAGGGCGTGCTCAGAGGGTTTGGGGAGTCCTGGGGATGCAGCAAGTGGATATCCGGGGTTCTGGGCGGGGTGGGGCCTTGAGCGGTGCTGCCTCTGCTGAGGGCCGGCGGGTGGAGAGGCCCTGGCCAGGGGCGGCACCGGAACGGGGCGGCAGCTGCTGCCTGGGCAGGGGGAGCTGGGGTCAGGAGCCCCCGCACCGTCCTGGGGCAGGAGGTCGCTGCCCTGAGCGAGGTCTCGCCATCGTGATCCCCATGGCGGCGCCATCTCTCCTACAGCTCAGATCGTGCTCAGCTTCCCCGTGAGAACTGGGGACCATTTCAGGTCATATTCATGGGCTTCCTGGGGGGTGGGGGGAGGGTACAGATGGAGATCCCAGCTCTGGCCAGCCCCTGCAGGACGGGTCCACCCCCGGGTCAGGAGCAGCCCTCAGGGCGCAGCAGACCTCCCCCTCTCCCCGCTGCCCCCCTCAGCCCTGGATTTCAATCCATCCACCAGTTCTGCTCCCCACTCTGTCTCTGGTGACGCCTCTCACCCCCGCACCTCTGGCCTGTACCCCGGTTCTTCTATAAATAAATAAACCTTTAAAAATAAAAATAGCATTTTTCTAATTATTCCCACACAGCAGGCTGACTTGCTGCACAGGCCAGAGACAATTCCTTGAGATCTAGAACAACGGATGAGGGGAGGCCTCGGCAGTGCCTGCAGCAGTGCTCAGGTGAGACCCCTTTAGAGCATTTATTGATTTATATTGTCTTCGGGTCTTCCCTGTCCTTAAAGACCATCAATTTTTTTTTTTTTATTTTCTCGCATCGTTGCTCATTTTTTTAGTTATTGGTGTCTCCCCTCAGGGGTGGTCCCCATGGTGCTCCCACCAAAATAGCCCCCGTGCCCCATCACCATAATCCCTTGGGCTCTTCCCTCCCCTCTGTTCACCCCCCTCCCTCCCCCTCCCCGCTGGGAGCCTCAGGTCTTGGGCAGCCTGCTAGGGTTGTCTTGTTCTCTCCCTTTTGTTCCGTTTCTCTATTTCTCGCATGTCA
Source organism: Talpa occidentalis (assembly GCF_014898055.3). NCBI lineage: Eukaryota > Metazoa > Chordata > Mammalia > Eulipotyphla > Talpidae > Talpa > Talpa occidentalis. Next base: position 103,144,102 of record NW_023601104.1, read on the forward strand.
GTGAAACCACCTGATGTTGATCTTTCTCCTGCCTTATTGTGGTAGCATCATCCCTGGCAGCTCCATCTCTATCGCCACCAGTGGCATGAGTGTGTCTTTTCTGATTGCTGAGCAGTATTCCGTGGTGTAACTACCACAGCGTGTTGATCCATCATCTGTTTCCTGGCATGAGTTGTTTCCACGTCCCGGCTGTTATAACTAGGGCTGCACTGAACACAGCAGTTCGGGTTTCCTGGGTTTTTTTGTCCCTTGGGTGGATTCCTAGGAGTGGAACGCCGGATCCTGTGTAGACCCATTTTCAGTGATCTGAGGACCCTCCACACAGCTGCCCGTAGTGGCTGGACCGGTTTGCGCGCCCACCGGCGGTGTCAGAGGCTCCTTTCTCTCCGCCGCTTCTCCAGCATGTGTTGTTTCCAGTTTCTCTTTTTCAATGTGGCGCCTTCTCCGTGGAGGGAGGTGGCAGCTCATTGTGGTTTTGATTTGCGTTTCCCTGATGTCAGTGATGCTGAACGTCTTTTCTGTGCCTGCCGGCCATTGGCATTTCTTCTTTGGCAAAGTGTCTTTTTGCTTCTGGCATTTTCTTTGACTGGGTTGTTTGTTTTTGTCGAGCCGTGTAAGCTCTTTGCAGATCTCTGATATCAGTCCCTTAGCTGTCATGCGGTGTGGTGTGCCGATATTTTCCCTCATGCAGCGGGTGTCTCTGTGTTGATGACTGTCGCTTGCTGTAGCCCCATCTATCCACATTCTCCCTGGTCTCCTTGCTTCTGGAGACGACTCCTCAAAGACGTTTCTGAGGATCGTGTCATGGAGTGTTGGCCTGTGTTCTGTTCTGTGTATTCTGTGGTGCCAGGTTTCCCATGCAAGTCTTTCCTCCACTGGCGTTGGTTTGTGTGTGGTGTGAGGTCGTGGTCTAGTTCCATTCTTTTGCATGTTGCAATCCAGTTTCCCAGCATCGTTTATGGAAGAGGCTGTTTTTCCCAATGTCTATTCTTTGCTCCTCTGTCATCGGTTAGTTCACCATATATGGGTGGTTTTATTTCTGGGCTTAAATTTGATCCCATTGGTCTCTGTGTCTGGTTTTGTCCCAACACAGTGTTTATGAGAATAGCTTGGTCGTGTTGTCAGCTGTCTGGGAGTGTCCGGCCTCCATGATTCCTCTCTTCTAGTCAGGAGAACTTTCGCTACTCGAGGTTTTGTGATTCCATATGAATTTGGACAGTATTGGTTCCATTTTGTTGAAGATCACCATTTAAAGTCTCATCGAAATGGCACTGAGTCTGTAAAGTGTATACAAATAGGGAGTCCCATCTAGGCATGTTACTTTTTCCCAATTATGGAACATTCATCAAACAGAGTGTTCATAAAAAACGTAGGTGTGATTTTCTATAAATTCTAAAAAGACAAAGTAGGTCTGTTCTCCGGATGAGGAAGGAATGTTTCAGATGGAAAGGCAAAGGCATTTTATCATAGAACAGATGACCAGTTATTGATCGTATAATACTAGGATATTCTTCCACCTTTCTGCGGATGGAACGCTCAGTGAGATCATCCCTTTGTCCCCTGCTTCATGGAGCCACCAGAGAAAATGTTGCACTCCAGTGACTTACTTGCACGCTTTATAAAGGAATCGAGGAGAGGAATTAAGTCAGGAAATTCAAAACGTGAAACTGGAAAACATGAAGTGGATAATGAAGTTAGCGCCACGTCTCTGGTCACGTGTGTCTGTAAAATCCACAGTCCTCGATGGCAGGCTGGTCACCCGCCCCTGGACAAGGCAGGGCCAGACCCACTGATCCGTGGAGGGTCCTTTCTGAAGCTGGGCCTGGGGTCTGAATTTGTACCTGGCGAGCAAGGGCACGTCGCTGCTGTCCTGGGCGGGTTGGGTCACGTCCTCCTATATTTGCCTCCTGGGGAGAGGAAAGGGAGGACCCAGATGTTTCCCGAGGGCTGTCTGCTGTCCTTCCCTCGGTCCTCGCTGCCCTCACAAGACAACCTGTTTGTCACGTCATTTATTTACAGCCTCAAAAATCTCTTCAGTGGCTCCCACTGTCCGCGCTCAGGCTAAAGTCCAAGCCTCCAGACAAGCTGACGAGAGTCTTGCCATCTGCTCCTGCTGTCTCAGGCCCGCGGCCCCTCTCTGACAACCTCCTTCTCTCCGGCTTCCCCATTCACCTGACCGAGTCCGTGTCAAGGGTCATTCCGCAGCAGCCCTGCTGGTCGCCCCCTCGGCCAGGAGCGTGTCAGGCGTCCCTTCCAGGGAAGGCTGTGGCGTCTCAAGCTCCCTGTCACAATTCTTGTGGGTCTGTTGAGGTTCCCTGTGTCCCCGATTGCTCCTGAGGGTGCTCTGAGCTGTGGGCTCGGCTCAGCCCGTGTCCTCGTCCAGCAGACAGTGGGCGCCCAGCAACAACAGGTGAAGGGGTGGTGTCTGCCTCTCCAGTCGAGGGGATACTTTCCTTTGTACAGATAAGGAAACGGAGGCTCAGGTATTAGAGGAAAAAACTATCTTCCCCGCCCCCGGGCCTCCCTGATGAGCGTAGAACCCTCCATTTTGTCAGAGCGGGTGGTCTCTGGGCTCTGGCCTGTCGGCTCCTCTCTCTCCCCTACTCAGTGCCAGCAGAGGCGCGGCCCTGGCGCCTGCTGGGGGGAGGTGCTGGGGCAGCCCCGCCCGCCTCTCTCTCAGCAGTCAGGGGCCTCCAGGAATGACCCTGCCAGGTGGGCGCTCATCCCTCCTGGGCAGTGAGGAGAGGGTGCGGTTGTCGCACCCCCAGGGCGGGGCTTCCGGCCACAGGGAGGGTGCAGGGGCTCAGAGAGTCTGTGCAGCTTCTGTCCCAGGCGGCGACCAGCTCCAGCGGGACCCGGGTGTGGTGGCCACAGCTGCAGGGCGAGCTCCGGGGTGGAGCGCGGTGCATTTTTACCTTGTTCCATTGGGTCCTCCGCTCAGAGCGCTCAGAGCACAGCTTCACGCGCCGGTGGGTCTCCTGGCCCCCCTCCACAGTGCGGGTTCTGACCCAGTGGGCTGCTCAGGAGTGAACCCGGACCTCTGTGCTCCTCCATGCCCACAACACAACCTGGTCGTGACTCCACCTGTTCAGTCTCTGGGTATAAAATAATTTACTGTTGTTGTCACTAACCCAGTGGCCGGTCAGTGGAGCTGGGATGGTCCCACATGTTACAGGATTTTTGCACTTTACCTTCATAGTTAATTTCCAGTAGGTGCTGCTGTGACCAGAGGAGACAATTGATATAATTTCTACACTCATGACTTCATGGACACTGGTTTTTATAGTAACTAAGACGGAAAATTATGTTTATGTCTCTGTGTCTGCTCAGTGCTTGTAGGAATAAATCTCTACAAACGTGTCCTTTACACCCTGCCGTGCCCGAGGGTCGTGCAACCCCAAACTCGGGCCCCGGGACTCCTCTCCCCACCCCAGCCCTGGCCTCAGTTCTGCTCTCAGAGGTCAAGACTTTATTGTCGGTGGGTTCAGACTCTCTGTTGTGTTTCATGTGTCCACACGTGACTCAGACCATCCTGAGCGTGTCTTGCTCCTTCTGACTTTCTTCACTCAGCGCCGTCCTGTCCTGTTCCCTCCGTGTTATTCCAAGTGGACATTTCATACATTCCACAACTGAGCACAAGCCACTGTATAAACCTCTCGTTTTCTGACCATCCTCTGTCCCCACAGGAAGACGGTTTCCACAAGGAGCCTGTGTAGACACGCCGCGGTCAGTGCAGGAGAAAGAAAAGTCACCCCACACCCTGACATCGGCTGCTGTGATATGGGTGGACGAGCTCCAGTGGGAAGAGAAGAAAATAAATGCACACAAATTGGTTAAACCAAATAAAAGATTCTTCTCAATGAAGAAAATATCAGTAAAACCAAGAGGCTGCTCACAGATGGGAGAAAATGTTGGCAAATATAACAACTGACAAAGGATTGATATTAAGATATATAAAGACCCCACAGAGCACGTGTGAGCACCAGCCCTGGGCCTGCGTCACAGCAAGTAACAGGGGCTCAGGGTCACCAGCTCTGGCCCTAATAAGGGACCTGCTCATCGTGTGTCATGACCCCACGTCCCAGGACCCTCCCGGCTCCTCTGCCCAGACCCAGCCAGAGCTGCTATATAGCAGGACACATGCAAATAGGGCGTCCCCTGCTGCTGAAAACCAGCCCGGCCCGCCCTGCAGCCCGCACAGGAGCCCAGCCCGCACCCAGGGTCCACTCGGGTCAGCACGGACGCGGACACTCGCCATGGAGCGTGGGCTGAGCTGGCTGCTGCTCGTGGCTCTTCTAGGGGGTGATTCCTGGGGCAGGATCCCTGAGGGGGGGCAGGAGGGGGAAGCAGTGGGCGAGAGCCATGTCCTGACGGGCTGTGTCTGTGTTTGCAGGTGTCCAGGGTGAGGCGCAGCTGGTGGAGTCTGGGGGAGACTTGGTGCCGCCTGGGGGTCCCTCAGACTCTCCTGTGCAGCCTCCGGATTCACCTTCAGCAACTACAACATGCACTGGGTCCGCCAGGCTCCAGGGAAGGGGCTACAGTGGGTCGCAGCCATCAGTAATACTGGTGGCAGCACATACTACGCAGACTCCGTGAAGGGCCGATTCACCGTCTCCAGAGACGACGTCAAGAACTCGCTGTATCTGCAAATGAGCAGCCTGAGGCCCGAGGACACGGCCGTGTATTTCTGTGCGAGAGACACAGTGAGGGGAGCGGGTGTGAGCCCAGACACAAACCCTGCAGGACGGGGGGCGGGGCTGGGGTCCACTGGGGCGTGTCAGGACCCCAGGGGCCCAGGGACACCGGGAGGCCCAGGAGGCTCAGAGCTCAGAGCACAGCCCGGGAGCAGGTGCAGGGGTGGGGGGCAGGGGCTTCCTGTCTGGGGCTCCCTCTGCAAGACCCCAGCTCCCCAGTGCACCATTGCTCTCCTCTGAGAGGCTCCCGCTCCCCACATTCCTGGGGAGCCCCAAGGAGGATCAGATCACTGTGTGACCACACCCTTGTCACCAGGTTCCAGGGTGCCCAGGAAGTCTGGTGGGGACTCCTCACCAAGGGTCCTGGATCCTGGGAGCTGGCGAGGACGGGGTCTGAAGACCCTGCGTGTGTCTCTGTCCTGGCCGGACCCGGACTCCCTGACTGAAAGGCCCCTGGTCAGCACTGGGGGTCCCGGGTCTCCTGGCCTGACCTCTGGTGTCTGTGACGGGGGCACCCGCCACGAGAGCTCTCGGGTGGACCCTTCTCTGCAGAGTCTCCCGGGTTCCCAGGACTGTTGCTGCTCAGTGTCTTGTGTGTTTCTCGCTGAACCTCATGAAACTGTGACCTGCCGTGAATGTCGCTGTGGTATCGGGGTGCAGTGGGTCTGTGGACTGTGGGGTCAGTGCTCACTCTTCCGAGCGGGGTGACAGGAACGTTTCCAGCCACTTGTCTCCCCGTGTGATTCCCTCATTTTTCCCCTTTTCTGCGAAAGTTGTTTCTGCTCTACAAGACACTTCAGGGTCCACAACTGCTTCTTGTTTCCTTTCCAAGGTCACATGTGCTGTCCTAGGTGATGCATTAAATCTGTGAATGGCTTTGGGTGACGCGTCATTTCAATGATGTCACCTCCCCCCAGAGCCGGGACGCCTCAGCATGTCCTGTGCGGTCTTTCGTGTCCACTGCACAGTGTCAGAGTCTGCACTGCACCTCCGTCCCCCCTGCTCAGGTCACTCCCCGGGGTTCCTTCCTGAGGGCGAGAGTGTCACTGGACCCGGACGCTCACTTCCCCTGACGTGCTGCTCCCAGGCAGGAACGCCGTGGGGTTCTGTGTGTCCACTCTGGACCCTGTCCCCTGGCTGTGCCCACTGGTGATTCCAGACGTTCTCTGTGTAGAATCTTCTGGATTCTCTGAGCACACGAGCCTCTCAGCTGGGAGTGGTGACCCTTGACTTCCTCTCCCAGGTCAGATCCTTTGGTCTTTTCCTGCCCAGATGCTTCCCTGTGGACGTGCAGGACGACGGTGAGTGACCGAGGTGACGTGGACGCCCGTCTTGTCCCTGGTCTTAGTGGGGACATTTCAGCTTTTCACCTTGAATGTGGCGGTGGCTGAGGGTTTCTCACCCTCAACTTTCAAAATATTCATCTAGTTCCGCTAATTCCAGTTTTGCAGAATAACCACCCTGGATTGTGACCAACATCGTCTCCAGAACCTCCTGGTTGTCTCTGGGATCCTCTCTGCCCCCAGGCTTGACTCTGGCCCCGGGGAGTGCAGAGACCGGGGCTGCGGGAGGGAGACGCATCATTCCTCACACAGGTCACGAGGTGCGTCGGGACAAGCTGCCTCCTGGGAGGGGTTCGTCTTTCTCCACTTTCCCGAACAAACTCCTGTTGTCCTGGGAAGGATGCTCAGCGACGGGTCCCTCAGCTTGTGTCCATCCTCCCGCGGACTCTCAGGGAAACGCCGACTGTGCCCAGAGACAGGCCCCGTGAGGCCCGGCCCTGTCCAAGCTGCAGAGAATCTGTGTTTCCTCCTCGCTCTGGAACTGCAAGACCCGCCTGGCTGGACGCCAAGGGACGCAGGGACAGAACCTCAAGTAGTGGTGGCTCCGGGTCAGCACCTTCCAGACCCTGCCCTCTGACCCTCGCGGCGTCCTGACCGATCCCCTAAGAAAGGCCTCGGCAGGACTTGGCTGCTGAGATACACGTTTTTCTCCCACTTAGAGAATCTAAGACATCGAAATATACCACGAATGTCATTCCCCCGTGTACAGACCTAAAATACTTCATTTCTATAATTTCTCTGTCCTCTCTTCTCCTTAGTTTGCATCTGACGATCCACCAGGAAGATGGGCTCAGGTGAGGGTCCCTCCATCACAATATAGCTGAGTCTTCACCCCCACAGGGCCTGAGGCCTCACAGTGGTCACCATGCAGATGCTCAGAGGCTGTTTTGACAATAACTTCTCTGTGTCCGTCTATGACACTATTTCCTCAATGACCACTCACGGTGCCCTGTGAACCAGGCCCTGCACACCTGAGCTACCAGGACATAAGCTTCAGTCATGGAGATTCTTGGGGGACCTTAAACGTCATGGGCAATGACAGAGCCGACATGGTTGGCAGGCAGGGAGAAGACACCTCGTGTTGATGGATGGGGACAGTCCATACACCCAGTGGCCGAACTGCCTCAGGGCTCCAAACTCTGGACGGCACCCCATTAGGACAGCCACACTGGGCAGAGGGACTTAAACGGGCATTAACCACACACCTCCCTGCTGTCACATGTCCTGACGCCGCTCCCTGTGCACACCTGCCACAGGTGAGATGTTGACAACAAGATGTCCATCCTGTCATGTTCAGGGACCAAACACTGTTCTCAGCATTAGCTGAGCAACCCCCACCCACCCCTCATCACACAAGGGTCCCGTTTCCACAGAAGACCCCACAGTGCCCGTGTGAGCACCAGCACCTCGGCCTGCATCCCAGCAAGAAACAGGGGCTCAGGGTCACCAGCTCTAGCCCCTAATGAGGGACTTGCTCATCATGTGTCATGACCCAAAGTCCCAGGACCCTCCCCGGCTCCTCTGCCCAGCCCAGCCAGAGCTGCTATATAGCAGGACACATGCAAATAGGGCATCCCCTGCTGCTGAAAACCAGCCCGGCCCGCCCTGCAGCCCTCACAGGAGCCCAGCCCGCACCCAGGGTCCCCTCGGGTCAGCACAGACGCGGACACTCGCCATGGAGCGTGGGCTGAGCTGGCTGCTGCTCGTGGCGCTTCTAGGGGGTGATTCCTGGGGGCAGGATCCCTGAGGAGGGGGGACAGGAGGGGGAAGCAGTGGGCGAGAGCCATGTCCTGACGGGCTGTGTCTGTGTTTGCAGGTGTCCAGGGTGAGGCGCAGCTGGTGGAGTCTGGGGGAGACTTGGTGCCGCCTGGGGGGTCTCTCAGACTCTCCTGTGCAGCCTCCGGACTCACCTTCAGCAACTACTGGATGAACTGGGTCCGCCAGGCTCCGGGGAAGGGGCTTGAGTGGGTTGCACGAATTGATCCTAGTAGCGGTAGCACATACTACGCAGACTCCATGAAGGGCCGATTTACCATGTCCAGCGACAACGCCAAGAACTCGCTGTATCTGCAAATGAGCAGCCTGAGGCCCCAGGACACAGCCGTGTATTTCTGTGCGAGAGACACAGTGAGGGGAGCGGGTGTGAGCCCAGACACAAACCCTGCAGGACGGGGGGCGGGGCTGGGGGTCCACTGGGGCGTGTCAGGACCCCAGGGGCCCAGGGACACCGGGAGGCCCAGGACGCTCAGAGCTCAGAGCACAGCCCGGGAGCAGGTGCAGGGGTGGGGGGCAGGGGCTTCCTGTCTGGGGCTCCCTCAGCAAGACCCCAGCTCCCCAGGGCACCATTGCTCTCCTGGAGAGTCTCTCACTCTGCACATTCGTGGGACGCCCCGAGGAGGAGGTGACTCTGTCTGTGCACAGGTGACACCTCTCCAGGGACAAGACCCTCACCTGTCCAGGTGTCTGTTACTTACTATTACTGGGGGGACACATGGAGGGGCGGGTGTGGCCCAGACACAGGCCCTGCAGGACAGGAGGGGGCAGCACCCAGGCCCACCACCAGGGGGCGCTCCTGGAATACAGCCCTGGACTCAGCTCATGGCTGTGGTGGGACATGTACATCCCGGGACCTCCTGCCTGGACCTCCCCTCCAGGCCAACCCCTGCCCTCTCCTAGTGGGTGTCCATCCCTCTGTCCTCCTCAGGTCCAGCCTGGGGTCTCTCCCCTAGTGCCATCTGCTGATAACATCTGTGCCTTTGAAATGTGTCAGAACATCTGATTGTCTGTTCTGGTCCCGAGACCCAGTGGGATCAGATCACCGTGGTGTCCACACCCCTGTCACCTGGCCCCAGGGGCCCCCTGGAAGGCCGGTGTTGACTCCTGAGGGAGGATCCTGGATCCAGGCCCCGGGATGGGGACGTCCCCTGACAGCTGGCAGACATGGGGGGGGTCTGAGGACTCTGCGTGTGTCCCTGTCCTGGCTGGACCCGACTCCTTGTCTGAATGGCCCCTGGTCAGCACTGGAGGTCCAGGGACATGACCGGCCTTCGGGTCTCTATACCTGTCCTCCGTGGGCAGCAGGCTGACCCTGCTCCGGGGCTCCATGGGTTGGTGGGGCTCGGGCTGCTGGGCTGCAGACACGTGGCCTTCAGTCATGTTGCTCACGCACCAGGAACTGCTGGACTCAGGTCCACTGTCCGTCAGAACCAGGGGAGCCTTGGCGGCCGGCTCCTGCTGTCGGCCCATGGTGGACGGTCACTCGCCGGCACAGGGGGTGGGCGGCGACGGGGCCGGAGGCCTGAGCAGGAGCCGGTGTCCTGGGTGGGGGCGGCGAGATCTCCCCAGGGATGGGGGCAGCAGACCCCAGGGCCGAGGGGCGCGTCCGGAGACGCGAGTCCAGACACGCCTGGGCAGGCGGCCCCCGGGAGCTGGCGGGCGGCACCTCCCTGTGCTGGCTCCGGGGCCTCTGTCAGCTGTGGGGTGAGCAGCCCCCCAGGCGCAGGGAAAGGGGCTGCTGTGGGCGGGGGTGACAGGGGTGACGACCTGTTTTCTTTCCGTCATCAGGCTCCGTCTGCCTTTCTTGATTTCAAACCCCAAATACGTCGCAGTTTGTTGGCTTATCTGTGCCTTGTTAGGTGACACCTTGTAGCCACATTCTGCCAGGTGGTTCAGTACCACTATGGTATTTTCCAGACAAGATTCGTAGTCTGGACTTGCAATCAATAAATCATCTACGTATTGCAACAAGACACCCTGGTTTAGTTGAACCTTCCTGAGATCCCTGGCCAGTATTTCCCCAAAAATAGTTGGGGAGTTCTTACACCCCTGTGGAAGCACAGTCCAGCAACCTGCAGAGTGCTCTGGACTTAGGGTCCTGCCACTCAAAGGCAAAAAGCAGTTGATCCTGGACATCTATTGGGATACAGAAAAAGGCATCCTTCAGGTCTAATACCGACAACCACCCGAAGTCACCAGGTATGGCAGTTAATAGGGTGTAGGGATTAGGCACAGTGGGATGTAAATCCTGAACGATATCATTAATAGCCCTTTAACCTTGGACAAAACGGTACTCGCCTGTATGGGGTTTCCTCACTGGCAGAATCGGAGTGTTGCACGATGGGTGGCAGAGCCGAGTGAGTCCAGATTGAAGGAACCTTTCAATACTGGCTCCATTCCCCTCTAGGCCTCCTCCTTTAAGGGGTATTGCTTCCTCCTCGGGGTTCTGCTCCCCTCTATCACTTCTGTCTTTACAGGCTCTGCATTTGTCGCACGTCCTGGGGTTCCATCAGCCCATACCCATTTACTTACTCTTTCAACAATTTCTGGAGGTAAAATTTCACCTTCGGTGGAGCATCTTGAGTAAGCAACATCCGGAAGAGCAGAGCATGCTCTGGAGGTATGTAGGTGAAGCCTCTGATTTTGGGTGAGAATATAATCGTGCGTTGAGCTTACTTAAAAGGTCGCGACCAAGGAGAGGGATTGGACACTCTTCCATGTACAGGAAGCTGAGCTGGAGCTGTGTGGTGCCCGGCCGGCACTCCAGAGGTTGCAGGAAGGGCGTCTGTTGTGACCTCCCTGTAACCCCAATGATTGCTGCAGTCTTTTTGCTCATTTTAGTTAATTTTGAATTCAAACCTGAGTATGTCGCTCCAGTGTCCACCAAGAAATCAATGAGACGATCCCCCACAGCAAGGGTTACCCTGGGCTCTGAGGGGGTTATTCTAATGGGCTTCTCTAGATCTAGTGGAGCCCCCGGGGACCCCTATTCTGCATCTGAACCTTCTCCATGAACTATCATCTGTCTCCTCTCCTCTGCACTTGGCTCTAGATTCCTTCTACTCTGTCTATATTCCCTCCTATCTTCACCTGAGACCCTACTCTGTGCTATCACTGGTCTCCTGTCCTCGGTGCTGGGCTCTCGATTCCTTCTCCGTCCGTATTCCCTGTCGTCATCTGAGCCTCCACTCTGTGTTAACATCTGTCTTCCTTCCTCTCTCCTTGGCTCCTGGTCCTGTGTGCTCCTCCTGTATCCCCTCCTGTAACCCCTGCGTGAATCATCCTGTCGTGGTGTCCTCAGTCTTCTCTGCTGCCTTCTGTAATTATTGCATCTGCCGCTCCCCCGTAACCTGGGACAACTGTACTTCCAATGTCCCTCTTCCCTACAGAAAGCACACTGGTCTCTTCCTAGGGGTTCACGTCTCTGTCCATTACTGTTTCCCTGAAACCCTGTTCTGTGCTCTCTTTGTAAGAAAACAGTCGCAGGTTTCGGTCTCCTGGCCTCTCTATTATTATAAACCCTAAATGCCAGGTCCACTACCTGGGACGGACTCATCTCTGTGACGCCGTCCACCTTAGCTAACTTTTCTTTATGTCTGGGGCACTGTGGGTAATGAAGCCGTAGTGATCAGACGAGCATTTTCTGGGGCATCTGGGTTTATATCCACGTGGTTAGTGTAAGTTTGAATAATCCTCTCAAGGAACTCTGACGGATCCTCATTAGCTCCTTGCTCGAGTTGCAATATTTTGTTAAAGTTTTTTGTTTGGGGATCCCCTGCTGCAGTCCTACCAATAAACATTTTTTTAACTGCTCCAACATCGCCGTTCCTCCATTGTTAGGGTCCCATCCAGGATCTTGCTCTGGGACAACCACCTCTGGCTCTGGGGACTGCCTATCCTGTTGGTGGAGAGGGCCGGCCTCCTCCCTGGCTTTCCTGAACACCATCCTCTGCTCACCCAGAGTTAATAAAGTATGGAGCATGGACTGTATATCTGCCCAGCTAGGGCGGTGGGAGACGAAGATAGAGGCAAACAAGTTCGCCATCCTCTTGGGAGCCTGCCGGTACGGGGAACAGAGCTCCTCCAATTTAGGAGGTCCGCAGCACTGAAAGGATGGTGTGACCAAAGTACCCAGCAGGTCTCCATGTTCATTAAAGCACCCATTGGCATCTGGCGAAGGGGAAACTGTCCTGCCTCAGGGTGATCCTTCTTGCCAAAATGGGTGCCGAGTCTAGTGTGGGAGGAGACGCCATTTTAGTGTCCTCCAGAGGGCAGTGGAGGCTGTGCAGCCTCAGGGGTCTGCACGGGAGGGGCCTTGTCACGTGGAAGAGGATTTTGTGCTGATGTATTTATTTAAAATATGATGCTCCTCCTCTTCTATCTCTGCCCGCTGGCAGTCCTCATGGGAAGGGGAAGGTTTATCCTTTCTCTGTGCCATCAGCCGAGCCTCCGCCATATTCAATTTATGGAGGGCGGCCTCTATCCTGTCCTGCATACTTTTAAAGGCTCGATCTTGTATGTTTTTATAAACTGACTCAAAGAGGTTACAGTTCTCATCCCTCATGCACTTAATAGTTAAATCAAAGGCCTGATGTTGTTGTTGTATGGCCACGTTAAAAGCCTGGATTTGCTGTTGCATGGCTAAGTGAAGAGCCTGAATGTGTTGTTGCACATTCTCAGCATGTGAAGTAGAAATCATCTGCCTCTCACAGAAAACAAGAATGTAGCAAACGGCGCTTACCACATATTACCAAAAAACACCCAGAAGCACGGACTG
>NW_023601104.1:103156791-103184366 GCF_014898055.3 Talpa occidentalis
GGCCCCAGAGGCTGCCGCCGGCTGCCTGGAGGCCGATCCCTGGGCCGAGCATGCTCTGTGTTCATGCCCTGAGGCCCCGCGGCCTCCTCGGGAGGCACCCCTGAGGCTCCGAGCGCGGCCACCAGAGCCTCCGCCTTGGCCCGGCCTTTCGGGGCCTTCCCTTTGCCGCCTCCTGACCCGTTGTGAGGACGTGGGTGGCCACAGTCAGGCTCTCTCGGCGCCACACGACCGGGGGGCTGCGCCTGTGGTCAGCTCGCCCTCCCTGTCCTTCGTGTTTCACACCGAGACGTCGTCGGCCAGAGGCCGTGTCTGGGTCCTCCGCAAACACTGTCTTTGGTTCTGTCACCGCTTTGGCTGAGGGCGTCACCCACAGCCACTGGCTCCTTCTGCAGAGGATGATTCTGGGACACTCGTCTCTCGGGCTTCGCTGTCAGAGCCACTCTCCCCGCGCTGAGCGGCACGGAAGGAATCGGAGGCCGAGAAGAGCCGGGAACCTCCTGGTTATGGTTCATTTCCGTTTTTCAACTTTCCTGAGAAGGTCCCAGAGCCGCTCGTGCCAAAGCCCGACTGAGGGAAACCCCGGCAGGGACCTTCACGCTTGTGCAGGATGCCTTTCCCCAGGCGCCCCGACTCGCCCCCGTGTCTGCACCCAAACACCGTCATCCGGGCACCGCGGCGAGGCTGAAGGGCCCAATGGAGCAGCTCCTGTAAGCTGTGGTGGAGAACGGGGCTCCGCTCTGCTCTCAACGGGCATTTTCAAAAGGGTCATAAACGCTGACGAGCCGCATTCCGCCCTGCTGTCCCCACCTTAGATCATCCGTCCAGTCAGCCGCGGCCCAGGACCATCGAGTGAGCCAGAGAACGCACTCGGCACCCGCTCCTTCCCTGAGGTTCCAGGGTCCCTGAACCCGATCGGACGCCACTGCCACGACGGGACGGCCCATGGAGTTCCCTGCCATGAGCGGAGACTCGGGGTGTCAATGAATCTGCAGCGGGGCGGCTGGGGGCGCATCGAGAGCAGCTCTGCCTCGCCCTCTCCCAGCCCAGGCTTTTATGGAGGACAGGACCAAAGGGAAGAACATGGCGCACGGTTGTGTCTTTGCTGACACAGATGGACACGTGTCTGCTGAGGACAAGTTGCCCTGCTGAGCGGGAAATGCGCAGAAGCAGCACGTCCTCAGGGAGCGGAGTCGGTTCTGGGAAGAAGTTCTGTTTGCAGAACCTCCGCTGTCCTGGAGCTCCTGTGCAGAATAGACAGGGGCTCCAACAACTCCAGCTCCCTGCAGGGCAGCAGCTCCCGACAGCTGACGGCGTGTCCGTGGGTCTGTCCCTCGCTGCCCTGAGGTCACAGGACAGGACAACACTTTCTCTTGAGACGAGGCCCAGAACTGGACACGCCCAGGTGTCCTGACTCCAGGGTGGGGACGTCCTTCTGCTCTGAGGTGCTGAGTGTCTTCACCATGAAATGCGCTGAGTGTCCACCCCATGCTGTTGCCCAGTGACAGGAGGCTGGGCTTTGTTTTGTCCATCATCACAGTGACATCCTCGTGGGGCAGGAGAAGGAGGAACACCACAGAACACGGGGAATTCTGCTTGCGGGCAACATGTCAGGAGACAGGGAGGGCGGAGAACACCCCACCTGCCCTCACCCCAGAACAAGGAGACCCCCAAGGTGACATGGGGGGGCGGGACCCGCACAAGGAGACGGTGAGACTCTGTCGTGAGGACGTAAGAGACGAGGCCTGGGGAGTCCTGGGCCCTGCGACGAGCACTGACCGCGTGGACAGGGCCCGGCCCCCGTGCGCTCGGGGACCACTGCAGTCTCTGGGAGGGCACAGTGGCCCCTTGACCAGGACACAGAAAGACAATTGTCACTTCACAGGGGCAGAGGAGGCTTGGAAGAGGCCAAACCTCCTGAGAGAAAGAGAAAATAAAGGCCTCCCGGGAGACACAGAGCTGGGAACATCCTGAGTCAGCATGGAAGAGGGAACAGCGTCCGTGGGCACCGGACCCCAAAGTCTGCACGGTCCCCGTTCCTGAAACACAGTGTCCTTCTTCACGGGACAGGAGCAAAGTTTCGTGAGGTTCAGCGAGAAACACACAAGACACTGAGCAGCCACAGTCCTGGGAACCCGGGAGACTCTGCAGAGAAGGGTCCACCCGAGAGCTCTCGTGGCGGGTGCCCCCCTCACAGACACCAGAGGTCCGGCCAGGACACCCGGGACCCCCAGAGCTCAGCAGGGACCTTCAGACAAGGAGTCCAGGTCCCCCAAGGACATAGACTCACGTTTAGTCCTCAGACCCCTGTCTCGGCCAGCTGTCAGGCTATCTCCAAACATGTGTTCAGGGTCAGCTCCCGGGGCCTGGATCTAGGACCGTTGGTCAGGAGTCCCTATCAGCCTTCCTGGGGGCACCTGGGACCTGGTGACAGGTGTGTGGACACCACGGTGATCTGATCCCACCTGCTCTTGGATCCACAACAGAGAATCAGTTGTTCTGACACAATACAAAGGCACAGATGTTATCAGCAGATGGCACTGCGGGAGGGACCCCAGGCTGTGCCCAAGGAGGACAGAGGGATGGACACCCACTAGGAGAAGGCAGGGGTCGGCCTGGAGTGGGGGTCCAGGCTGGAGGTCCCGTCCCTGTCCATGTCCTCCCACAGCCATGAGCTGAGTCCAGGGCTGTGAGCTCGGAGCGCCCCCTGGTGTGTGGGCCTGGGTGCTGCCCCCCTCCTGTCCTGCAGGGTCTGGGTCTGGGCCACACCCGCCCCTCCTCATGTCCCCCCATAATAGTAAGAAACAGACACCTGGACAGGTGAGGGTCTCGGCCCTGGGAGGTCTCACCTGTGTATAGACAGGGTCATCTCCTCCTTGGGGTTACCCAGGAATGTGGGGAGTGGGAGCCTCTCAGAGGAGAGCAATGGTGCCCTGGGGAGCTGGGGTCTTGCAGAGGGAGCCCCAGACAGGAAGCCCCTGCCCCCCACCCCTGCACCTGCTCCCGGGCTGTGCTCTGAGCTCTGAGCTTCCTGGCCCTCCCAGTGTCCCTGGATCCCTGGGGTCCTGACATGGCCCAGTGGACCCCCAGCCCCGCCCCCGTCCTGCAGGGTTTTGTCTGGGCTCACACCCTGCTCCCCTCACTGTGCTCCCGCACAGAAATACACGGCCGTGTCCTCGGGCCACAGGCTGCTCATTTGCAGATACAGCGAGTTCTTGGCGTAGTCGCTGAAGATGGTGAATCGGCCCTTCACGGAGTCTGCGTAGCTTGTGCTGCCACTATAAGTATAAATGTATGCAACCCACTCAAGCCCCTTCCCCGGAGCCTGGCGGACCCAGTGCATCCGGTAATTCTTGAAGGTGAATCCGGAGGCTGCACAGGAGAGTGTGAGGGACCCCCCAGGCGACACCAAGTCTCCCCCAGACGCCACCAGATTCACCTCACCCTGGACACCTGCAAACACAGACACAGCCCGTCAGGACACGGTTCTCGCCACTGCTTCCCCCTCCTGCCCCCCCTCAGGGATCCTGCCCCCAGGAATCACCCCTAGAAGAGCCACGAGCAGCAGCCAGCTCAGCCCACGCTCCATGGCGAGTGTCCGCGTCCGTGCTGACCCGAGTGGACCCTGGGTGCGGGCTGGGCTCCTGTGCGGGCTGCAGGGCGGGCCGGGCTGGTTTTCAGCAGCAGGGGACGCCCTATTTGCATGTGTCCTGCTATATAGCAGCTCTGGCTGGGTCTGGGCAGAGGACCGGGAGGGTCCTGGGACGTGAGGTCATGACACACGATGAGCAGGTCCCTAATTAGGGGCCAGAGCTGGTGACCTGAGCCCTGTTACTTGCTGGGACGCAGGCCCAGGTGCTGGTGCTCACACGTGCTCTGTGGGGTCTTCTCATTGAGATCTTTATGTTTTGGGTCTGCCCTTTGCCTAAAGTGTCATTTCAGTTGCATGGTTGCTTTTTTGTTGTGCCTTTTCTTTTGTGTTCATGCATCATAACGGACATGTCTCACATGCATGCCACGCGAGCGTCACCCCTGAGTCTGTGGATAGTATTCCCATTTCCGTGCGTCTGCTTTTGTAGAATTCATGGTTTCCATCTAACTAGTCTGGAAAACAAGTATCTTGAACTGTGCCTTTGTGTCTCATTAATTGGTGTCTTCTGTGTATTTTCAAAGTTTTATTTATTGATGCATACAAGACCTGGGGTGCAGGGCAAAGGTACAGGTGCGCTAAAACTCCCCAGAGACAGAGTGGGGAGCAGAACAGTCAGCTCCACTGAAATCCACTGCTGAGGGGAGCAGCGGGGAGACAGGAGGGGTCTGCGGCCCCTGCGGGTAGCTCCCTGTGTGGGGATCGCACTGGGACTGCAGTGGCTGTGGAGAGCTGCATCGTGCAGAGACTGAACCACTCGAGCCACAGGGCCCCCCGGTGTCTTTGTGTTTCTGATCGTTTCTTTCCTTCCCGGAACCATTTTAATTCGTTGTCGCCCCATGTGTTAACATCGTTTGGCTTCCCCGGTCTCGGGCGCCCAGGCCACGCGGACGTCCCCTGGGCCGTGCCGAGGGCGCTGGCCTGGCCTTCCCCTGTGCTGACGCGGCCCTGCGGGCACAGCCGGGGAGAACCGCCTGCGAGGAGGACACGGACGGCTCCGCAGCACGAGGCGCTTCTTCACGGCGCAGCCCGCGGCTGTCGCGCAGGACGGACGCCCGCGTTGGCAGCAGTGGGGGACCCGCGAGGCGGCGCTGAGAGCAGCGAGTGCAGGAGAAAGACACACGCTGTCGTCACCTCCGTGTGCAGACAGAGAAACAGGCAAAGGTGCAGAGGAACCAAAGCGAAATAAACCTGGATGTCTGAGTGCAGAACTGGGGCCACCGAGGGGAGGGGGGTTTTAGGGGGAATGATGTCCTGAGCTAATCCCATGCAGGCTTTGTGGACCCCACTCCTGCTCCAGACTAAAGCCATCAGGACATTGGGAAAGACAAATCCCATCACCACCAAAGGGAAGGTGGCTGGGACCTGAGGGTGGAGTTGGGCAGCCAGGTTGGGTATAAAAACCAAACACGTGGGCCTTGGGGTGGGGGGCTCGCTCTCTCGCTCACCTGCTGGCTTCACGGCTCCTGGCTCGGGCCAGCTCTCAGAGTGCAATTTGGGATTCCAGATCGGCGGATGGGGTAGGACTCATTTAAAACTTTGTCTCCCACTTTTCTCCCTGAGCTGTGCATTTCCTCATTTCCCCTTCCCTGTGAATAAACCTTTTATGAACCTTTCGCGTGAGCCTGCAGTGGAGCATTGATAAGTCCTTTTAAGCGCGCGGGTGAGGACCCACAGTCAGGCACCCCGTTTTGAATCGGGGTTGCTCTACAACAGTTTGGCGCCCAGCGTGGTTTCCAAGTTACACCCGCGGTGGACCAGCCCAAAGTAACATTCCTGGCGTTGGTCACCATAAGCGCACTAGTTCTGCAGGACTCGCAGTGTCATATTTGTCTCAAGTCCTGAAAAGTCTGTTTTTTCCCTGTGCGTACAGCCCTTGTGGGTGCGTTTTTGACTCAACTATGGTCGCAACCATGAGTCTATACAGTTTCATCCCTAGCCTGAGTTCTTTCAGTTTCCTTCCGGCCTTGAATTTGAGCAGCCTGCTTCCATTAAATATCACCGCCAGTTTCATGAATATAAATAATTTGATGAAGCCTGGTGCATGGCACGTGATTTCACTATTGTGTCCATACATGGGTGGGTTACAAGCCATCCCTTTACAGTCCGTGCTTCTGGGTGTTTTTTGGTAATATGTGTAAGCGCCGTTTGCTACATTCTTGTTTCTGTGAGAGGCAGATGTTCTACTTCACATGCTGAGAATGTGCAACAACACATTCAGGCTCTTCACTTAGCCATGCAACAGCAAATCCAGGCTTTTAACGTGGCCATACAACAACAACATCAGGCCTTTGATTTAACTATTAAGTGCATGAGGGATGAGAACTGTAACATCTTTGAGTCAGTTTATAAAAACATACAAGATCGAGCCTTTAAAAGTATGCAGGACAGGATAGAGGCCGCCCTCCATAAATTGAATATGGCGGAGGCTCGGCTGATGGCACAGAGAAAGGATAAACCTTCCCCTTCCCATGAGGACTGCCAGCGGGCAGAGATAGAAGAGGAGGAGCATCATATTTTAAATATAAATACATCAGCACAAAATCCTCTTCCACGTGACAAGGCCCCTCCCGTGCAGACCCCTGAGGCTGCACAGCCTCCACTGCCCTCTGGGGAGGACACTAAAATGGCGTCTCCACCCCACACTAGACTTGGCACCCATTTTGGCAGGAAGGATCACCCTGAGGCAGGACAGTTTCCCCTTCGCCAGATGCCAATGGGTGGCTTAAATGAACATGGGAGACCTGCTGGGTACTTTTGGTCACACCATCCTTTCAGTGCTGCGGACCTCCTAAATTGGAGGAGCTCTGTTCCCCGTACCGGCAGGCTCCCAAGAGGATGGCGAACTTGTTTGCCTCTATCTTCGTCTCCCACCGCCCTAGCTGGGCAGATATACAGTCCATGCTCCATACTTTATTAACTCTGGGTGAGCAGAGGATGGTGTTCAGGAAAGCCAGGGAGGAGGCCGACCGACTCCACCAACAGGATAGGCAGTCCCCAGAGCCAGAGGTGGTTGTCCCAGAGAGAGATCCTGGATGGGACCCTAACAATGGAGGAACGGTGATGTGGGATCTGCATAAAAAATGTTTATTGGTAGGACTGCAGCAGGGGATCCCCAAACAAAAAAACTTTAACAAAATATTGCAACTCGAGCAAGGAGCTAATGAGGATCCGTCAGAGTTCCTTGAGAGGATTATTCAAACTTACACTAACCACACGGATATAAACCCAGATGCCCCAGAAAATGCTCGTCTGATCACTACGGCGTTCATTACCCACAGTGCCCCAGACATAAAGAAAAAGTTAGCTAAGGTGGACGGCGTCACAGAGATGAGTCCGTCCCAGGTAGTGGACCTGGCATTTAGGGTTTATAATAATAGAGAGGCCAGGAGACCGAAACCTGCGACTGTTTTCTTACAAAGAGAGCACAGGACAGGGTTTCAGGGAAACAGTAATGGACAGAGACGTGAACCCCCAGGAAGAGATCAGTGTGCTTTCTGTAGGGAAGAGGGACATTGGAAGTACAGTTGTCCCAGGTTACGGGGGAGCGGCAGATGCAATAATTACAGAAGGCAGCAGAGAAGACTGAGGACACCACGACAGGATGATTCACGCAGGGGTTACAGGAGGGGATACAGGAGGAGCACACAGGACCAGGAGCCAAGGAGAGAGGAAGGAAGACAGATGTCAGCACAGAGTGGAGGCTCAGATGATGACAGGGAATACGGACGGAGAAGGAATCGAGAGCCCAGCACAGAGGACAGGAGACCAGTGATAGCACAGAGTAGGGTCTCAGGTGAAGATAGGAGGGAATATAGACAGAGTAGAAGGAATCTGAGAGCAAGTGTGGAGACAAATGATAGTTCATGGAGAAGGTTCAGATGCAGAATAGGGGTGCCCGGGGGCTCCACTAGATCTAGACAGCCCATTAGAATAACCCCCTCGGAGCCCTGGGTAACCCTCGCTGTGGGGGATCGTCTCATTGATTTCTTGGTGGACACTGGAGCGACATACTCAGGTTTGAATTCAAAATTAACTAAAATGAGCAAAAAGACTGCAGCAATCATTGGGGTTACAGGGAGGTCACAACAGACGCCCTTCCTGCAACCTCTGGAGTGCCGGCCGGGCACCACACAGCTCCAGCTCAGCTTCCTGTACATGGAAGAGTGTCCAATCCCTCTCCTTGGTCGCGACCTTTTAAGTAAGCTCAACGCACGAATTATATTCTCACCCAAAAATCAGAGGCTTCACCTACAGTTACCTCCAGAGCATGCTCTGCTCTTCCGGATGTTGCTTACTCAAGATGCTCCACCGAAAGGTGAAATTTTACCTCCAGAAATTGTTGAAAGAGTAAGTAAATGGGTATGGGCTGATGGAACCCCAGGACGTGCGACAAATGCAGAGCCTGTAAAGACAGAAGTGATAGAGGGGAGCAGAACCCCGAGGAGGAAGCAATACCCCTTAAAGGAGGAGGCCTAGAGGGGAATGGAGCCAGTATTGAAAAGGTTCCTTCAATCTGGACTCACTCGGCTCTGCCACCCATCGTGCAACACTCCGATTCTGCCAGTGAGGAAACCCCATACAGGCGAGTACCGTTTTGTCCAAGATTTAAGGGCTATTAATGATATTGTTCAGGATTTACATCCCACTGTGCCTAATCCCTACACCCTATTAACTGCCATACCTGGTGACTTCGGGTGGTTGTCGGTATTAGACCTGAAGGATGCCTTTTTCTGTATCCCAATAGATGTCCAGGATCAACGGCTTTTTGCCTTTGAGTGGCAGGACCCTAAGTCCAGAGCACTCTGCAGTGTTGCTGGACTGTGCTTCCACAGGGGTGTAAGAACTCCCCAGCTATTTTTGGGGAAATACTGGCCAGGGATCTCAGGAAGGTTCAACTAAACCAGGGTGTCTTGTTGCAATACGTAGATGATTTATTGATTGCAAGTCCAGACTACGAATCTTGTCTGGAAAATACCATAGTGGTACTGAACCACCTGGCAGAATGTGGCTACAAGGTGTCACCTAACAAGGCACAGATAAGCCAACAAACTGCGACGTATTTGGGTTTGAAATCAAGAAAGGCAGACGGAGCCTGATGACGGAAAGAAAACAGGTCGTCACCCCTGTCACCCCGCCCACAGCAGCCCCTTTCCTGCGCCTGGGGGGCTGCTCACCCCACAGCTGACAGAGGCCCCGGAGCCAGCACAGGGAGGCGCCGCCCGCCAGCTCCCGGGGGCCGCCTGCCCAGGCGTGTCTGGACTCGTGTCTCCGGACGCGCCCCTCGGCCTGGGGTCTGCTGCCCCCCATCCCTGGGGAGATCTCGCCGCCCACCCAGGACACCGGCTCCTGCTCAGGCCTCCGGCCCCGTCGCCGCCCACCCCCTGTGCCGGCGAGTGACCGTCCACCATGGGCCGACAGCAGGAGCCGGCCGCCAAGGCTCCCCTGGTTCTGACGGACAGTGGACCTGAGTCCAGCAGTTCCTGGTGCGTGAGCAACATGACTGAAGGCCACGTGTCTGCAGCCCAGCAGCCCGAGCCCCACCAACCCATGGAGCCCCGGAGCAGGGTCAGCCTGCTGCCCACGGAGGACAGGTATAGAGACCCGAAGGCCGGTCATGTCCCTGGACCTCCAGTGCTGACCAGGGGCCATTCAGACAAGGAGTCGGGTCCAGCCAGGACAGGGACACACGCAGAGTCCTCAGACCCCCCATGTCTGCCAGCTGCCAGGGGACGTCCCCATCCCGGGCCTGGATCCAGGATCCTCCCTCAGGAGTCAACACCGGCCTTCCAGGGGCCCCTGGGGCCAGGTGACAGGGGTGTGGACACCACGGTGATCTGATCCCACTGGGTCTCGGGACCAGAACAGACAATCAGTTGTTCTGACACATTTCAAAGGCACAGATGTTATCAGCCCATGGTACTGGGGGAGTGACCCAGGCTGGACCTGAGGAGGACAGAGGGATGGACACCCACTAGGAGAGGGCAGGGGTTGGCCTGGAGGGGAGGTCCAGGCAGGAGGTCCCGGGATGTCCATGTCTCACCACAGCCATGAGCTGAGTCCAGGGCTGTATTCCAGGAGCGCCCCTGGTGGTGGGCCTGGGTGCTGCCCCCTCCTGTCCTGCAGGGCCTGTGTCTGGGCCACACCCGCCCCTCCGTGTCCCCCCAGTAATAGTAAGTAACAGACACCTGGACAGGTGAGGGTCTTGTCCCTGGAGAGGTGTCACCTGTGCACAGACAGAGTCACCTCCTCCTCGGGGCGTCCCACGAATGTGCAGAGCGAGAGACTCTCCAGGAGAGCAATGGTGCCCTGGGGAGCTGGGGTCTTGCTGAGGGAGCCCCAGACAGGAAGCCCCTGCCCCCCACGCCTGCACCTGCTCCCGGGCTGTGCTCTGAGCTCTGAGCCTCCTGGGCCTCCCGGTGTCCCTGGGCCCCTGGGGTCCTGACACGCCCCAGTGGACCCCCAGCCCCGCCCCCCGTCCTGCAGGGTTTGTGTCTGGGCTCACACCCGCTCCCCTCACTGTGTCTCCTGCACAGAAATACACGGCCGTGTCCTCGGGCCTCAGGCTGCTCATTTGCAGATACAGCGAGTTCTTGGCGTTGTCGCTGGAGATGGTAAATCGGCCCTTCACGGAGTCTGCGTAGTATGTGCTACCGCTACTAGGATCAATTCGTGCAACCCACTCAAGCCCCTTCCCCGGAGCCTGGCGGACCCAGCTCCAGCATAGTTGCTGAAGGTGAATCCGGAGGCTGCACAGGAGAGTCTGAGGGTCCCCCAGGCGGCACCAAGTCTCCCCCAGACTCCACCAGCTGCGCCTCACCCTGGACACCTGCAAACACAGACACAGCCCGTCAGGACATGGCTCTCGCCCACTGCTTCCCCCTCCTGCCCCCTCCTCAGGGATCCTGCCCCAGGAATCACCCCCTAGAAGCGCCACGAGCAGCAGCCAGCTCAGCCCACGCTCCATGGCGAGTGTCCGCGTCCGTGCTGACCCGAGGGGACCCTGGGTGCGGGCTGGGCTCCTGTGAGGGCTGCAGGGCGGGCCGGGCTGGTTTTCAGCAGCAGGGGATGCCCTATTTGCATGTGTCCTGCTATATAGCAGCTCTGGCTGGGTCTGGGCAGAGGAGCCGGGGAGGGTCCTGGGACTTGGGGTCATGACACATGATGAGCAGGTCCCTCATTAGGGGCAGAGCTGGTGACCCTGAGCCCCTGTTTCTTGCTGGGATGCAGGCCGAGGTGCTGGTGCTCACACGGGCACTGTGGGGTCTTCTGTGGAAACGGGACCCTTGTGTGATGAGGGGTGGGTGGGGGTTGCTCAGCTAATGCTGAGAACAGTGTTTGGTCCCTGAACATGACAGGATGGACATCTTGTTGTCAACATCTCACCTGTGGCAGATGTGCACAGGGAGCGGCGTCAGGACATGTGACAGCAGGGAGGTGTGTGGTTAATGCCCGTTTAAGTCCCTCTGCCCAGTGTGGCTGTCCTAATGGGGTGCCGTCCAGAGTTTGGAGCCCTGAGGCAGTTCGGCCACTGGGTGTATGGACTGTCCCCATCCATCAACACGAGGTGTCTTCTCCCTGCCTGCCAACCATGTCGGCTCTGTCATTGCCCATGACGTTTAAGGTCCCCCAAGAATCTCCATGACTGAAGCTTATGTCCTGGTAGCTCAGGTGTGCAGGGCCTGGTGCACAGGGCACCGTGAGTGGTCATTGAGGAAATAGTGTCATAGACGGACACAGAGAAGTTACTGTCAAAACAGCCTCTGAGCATCTGCGTGGTGACCACTGTGAGGCCTCAGGCCCTGTGGGGGTGAAGACTCAGCTATATTGTGATGGAGGGACCCTCACCTGAGCCCATCTTCCTGGTGGATCGCCAGATGCAAACTAAGGAGAAGAGAGGACAGAGAAATTATAGAAATGAAGTATTTTAGGTCTGTACACGGGGGAATGACATTCGTGGTATATTTCGATGTCTTAGATTCTCTAAGTGGGAGAAAAACGTGTATCTCAGCAGCCAAGTCCTGCCGAGGCCTTTCTTAGGGGATCGGTCAGGACGCCGCGAGGGTCAGAGGGCAGGGTCTGGAAGGTGCTGACCCGGAGCCACCACTACTTGAGGTTCTGTCCCTGCGTCCCTGGCGTCCAGCCAGGCCGGTCTTGCAGTTCCGGAGAGAGAAGGAAACACAGATTCTCTGCAGCTTGGACAGGGCCGGGCCTCACGGGGCCTGTCTCTGGGCACAGTCGGCGTTTCCCTGAGAGTCCGCGGGAGGATGGACACAAGCTGAGGGACCCGTCGCTGAGCATCCTTCCCCGGACAACAGGAGTTTGTTCGGGAAAGTGGAGAAAGACGAACCCCTCCCAGGAGGCAGCTTGTCCCGACGCACCTCGTGACCTGTGTGAGGAATGATGCGTCTCCCTCCCGCAGCCCCGGTCTCTGCACTCCCCGGGCCAGAGTCAAGCCTGGGGGCAGAGAGGATCCCAGAGACAACCAGGAGGTTCTGGAGACGATGTTGGTCACAATCCAGGGTGGTTATTCTGCAAAACTGGAATTAGAGGAACTAGATGAATATTTTGAAAGTTGAGGTTGAGAAACCCTCAGCCACCGCCACATTCACGGTGAAAAGCTGAAATGTCCCCACTAAGACCAGGGACAAGACGGGCGTCCACGTCACCTCGGTCACTCACCGTCGTCCTGCACGTCCACAGGAAGCATCTGGGCAGGAAAAGACCCAAAGGATCTGACCTGGGAGAGGAAGTCAAGGGTCACCACTCCCAGCTGAGAGGCTCGTGTGCTCAGAGAATCCAGAAGATTCTACACAGAGAACGTCTGGAATCACCAGTGGGCACAGCCAGGGGACAGGGTCCAGAGTGGACACACAGAACCCCACGGCGTTCCTGCCTGGGAGCAGCACGTCAGGGGAAGTGAGCGTCCGGGTCCAGTGACACTCTCGCCCTCAGGAAGGAACCCCGGGGAGTGACCTGAGCAGGGGGGACGGAGGTGCAGTGCAGACTCGACACTGTGCAGTGGACACGAAAGACCACACAGGACATGCTGAGGCGTCCCGGCTCGGGGGGAGTCGACATCATTGAAATGCCGCGTCACCCAAAGCCATTCACAGATTTAATGCATCACCTAGGACAGCACATGTGACCTTGGAAAGGAAACAAGAAGCAGTTGTGGACCCTGAAGGGTCTTGTAGAGCAGAAACAACTTTCGCAGAAAAGGGGAAAAATGAGGGAATCACACGGGGAGACAAGTGGCTGGAAACGTTCCTGTCCCCCCGCTCGGAAGAGTGAGTACTGACCCCACAGTCCACAGACCCACTGCACCCCGATGCCACAGCGACATTCATGGCAGGTCACAGTTTCATGAGGTTCAGCGAGAAACACACAAGACACTGAGCAGCAACAGTCCTGGGAACCCGGGAGACTCTGCAGAGAAGGGTCCACCCGAGAGCTCTCGTGGCGGGTGCCCCCGTCACAGACACCAGAGGTCAGGCCAGGAGACCCGGGACCCCCAGTGCTGACCAGGGGCCTTTCAGTCAGGGAGTCCGGGTCCGGCCAGGACAGAGACACACGCAGGGTCTTCAGACCCCCGTCCTCGCCAGCTCCCAGGATCCAGGACCCTTGGTGAGGAGTCCCCACCAGACTTCCTGGGTGCCCTGGAACCTGGTGACAAGGGTGTGGTCACACAGTGATCTGATCCTCCTTGGGGCTCCCCAGGAATGTGGGGAACAGGAGCCTCTCAGAGGAGAGCAATGGTGCCCTGGGGAGCTGGGGTCTTGCAGAGGGAGCCCCAGACAGGAAGCCCCTGCCCCCCACGCCTGCACCTGCTCCCGGGCTGTGCTCTGAGCTCTGAGCCTCCTGGGCCTCCCGGTGTCCCTGGGCCCCTGGGGTCCTGACACGCCCCAGTGGACCCCAGCCCCGCCCCCCCGTCCTGCAGGGTTTGTGTCTGGGCTCACACCCGCTCCCCTCACTGTGTCTCTCGCACAGAAATACACGGCCGTGTCCTCGGGCCTCAGGCTGCTCATTTGCAGATACAGCGAGTTCTTGGCGTTGTCTCTGGAGACGGTGAATCGGCCCTTCACGGAGTCTGCGTAGATCGTGCTACCACCATTACCGATGCCTGCCACCCACTCAAGCCCCTTCCCTGGAGCCTGGCGGACCCAGTGCATGTCATAACTACTGAAGGTGAATCCGGAGGCTGCACAGGAGAGTCTGAGGGTCCCCCCAGGCGGCACCAAGTCTCCCCCAGACTCCACCAGCTGCGCCTCACCCTGGACACCTGCAAACACAGACACAGCCCGTCAGGACATGGCTCTCGCCCACTGCTTCCCCCTCCTGCCCCCCCTCAGGGATCCTGCCCCAGGAATCACCCCCTAGAAGAGCCACGAGCAGCAGCCAGCTCAGCCCACGCTCCATGGCGAGTGTCCGCGTCCGTGCTGACCCGAGGGGACCCTGGGTGCGGGCTGGGCTCCTGTGCGGGCTGCAGGGCGGGCCGGGCTGGTTTTCAGCAGCAGGGGACGCCCTATTTGCATGTGTCCTGCTATATAGCAGCTCTGGCTGGGTCTGGGCAGAGGAGCCGGGGAGGGTCCTGGGACGTGGGGTCATGACACACGATGAGCAGGTCCCTTATTAGGGCCAGAGCTGGTGACCCTGAGCCCCTGTTACTTGCTGTGACGCAGGCCCAGGAGCTGGTGCTCACACGTGCTCTGTGGGGTCTTTATATGTCTTAGTATCAATCCTTTGTCCGTTGTTATATTTGCCAACATTTTCTCCCGTCTGTGAGCAGCCTCTTGGTTTTACTGATATTTTCTTCATTGAGAAGAATCTTTTATTGGACAGAAGCCATTTGTGTGCATTTATTTTCTTCTCTTCCCATTGGAGCTCGTCCACCCATATCACAGCAGCCGAAGTCAGGGTGTGGGGTGACTTTTCTTTCTCCTGCACTGACCGCGGCGTGTCTACACAGGCTCCTTGTGGAAACCGTCTTCCTGTGGGGACAGAGGATGGTTCAGAAAACGAGAGGTTTATACAGTGGCTTGTGCTCAGTTGTGGAATGTATGAAATGTCCACTTGGAATCACACGGAAGGACCAGGACAGGAAGGCGCTGAGTGAAGAAAGTCAGAAGGAGCAAGACACGCTCAGGATGGTCTGACTCTCGTGTGGACCCAGGAAACACAACACAGAGTCTGAACCCACCGGCAATAAACTCTTGACCTCTGAGTGCAGAACTGAGGCCAGGGCTGGGGTGGAGAGAGGCGTCCGGGGGCCCGAGGTGGGGGCTGCTCGGCCCTCGGGCACGGCAGGGTGTAAAGGACACGTTTGTAGAGATTTATTCCTACAAGCACTGAGCAGATACAGAGACATAAACATAATTTTCTGTCTTAATTACTATAAAAAACAGTGTCTATGACGTCATGAGGATCAAAATTATATCAATTTGCCTCCTCTGGTGACAGTAGCACCTACTGGAAATTAACTATGAAGGTAAAGTGCAAAAATCCTGTAACATGTGGGACCATCCCAGCTCCACTGACCGGCCACTGGGTTAGTGACAAGAATAGTAAATTATTTTATACCCAGAGACTGAACAGGTGGAGTCACGACCAGGTTGTGTTGTGGGCACGGAGGAGCACAGAGGTCCGGGTTCCCTCCTGAGCAGCCCACTGGGTCAGAACCCGCACTGTGGAGGGGGCCAGGAGACCCACCGGCGCGTGAAGCTGTGCTCTGAGCGCTCTGAGCGGAGGACCCAATGGAACAAGGTAACAATGCACCGCGCTCCACCCCGGAGCTCGCCCTGCAGCTGTGGCCACCACACCCGGGTCCCGCTGGAGCTGGTCTCCGCCTGGGACAGAGGCTGCACAGACTCTCTGAGCCCCTGCACCCTCCCTGTGGCCGGAAGCCCCGCCCTGGGGGTGCGACAACCGCACCCTCTCCTCACTGCCCAGGAGGGATGAGAGCCCGCCTGGCAGGGTCATTCCTGGAGGCCCCTGACTGCTGAGAGAGAGGCGGGCGGGGCTGCCCCAGCACCTCCCCCCAGCAGGAGCCTGGGCCGCGCCTCTGCTGGCACTGAGTAGGGGAGAGAGAGGAGCTGACAGGCCAGAGCCCAGAGACCACCCGCTCTGACAAAATGGAAGGTTCTACGCTCATCAGGCAGGCCCGGGGGCGGGGAAGATAGTTTTTTCCTCTAATACCTGAGCCTCCGTTTCCTTATCTGTACAAAGGAAAGTATCCCCTCGACTGGAGAGGCAGACACCACCCCTTCACCTGTGTTGCTGGGCGCCCACTGTCTGCTGGACGAGGACACAGCCTGAACCGAGCCCACAGCTCAGAGCACCCTCAGGAGCAATCGGGGACACAGGGAACCTCAACAGACCCACAAGAATTGTGACAGGGAGCTTGAGACGCCACAGCCTTCCCGGGAAGGGACGCCTGACACGCTCCTGGCCGAGGGGGCGACCAGCAGGGCTGCTGTGGAATGACCCTTGACACGGACTCTGTCAGGTGCATGGGGAAGCCGGAGAGAAGGAGGTTGTCAGAGAGGGGCCGCGGGCCTGAGACAGCAGGAGCAGATGGCAAGACTCTCGTCAGCTTGTCTGGAGGCTTGGACTTTAGCCTGAGCGCGGACAGTGGGAGCCACTGAAGAGATTTTTGAGGCTGTAAATAAATGACGTGACAAACAGGTTGTCTTGTGAGGGCAGCGAGGACCGAGGGAAGGACAGCAGACAGCCCTCGGGGAAACATCTGGGTCCTCCCTTTCCTCTCCCCAGGAGGCAAAGATAGGAGGATGTGACCCAACCCGCCCAGGACAGCAGCGACGTGCCCTTGCTCGCCAGGTACAAATTCAGACCCCAGGCCCAGCTTCAGAAAGGACCCTCCACGGGTCAGTGGGACTGGCCCTGCCTTGTCCAGGGGCGGGTGACCAGCCCGCCATCGAGGACTGTGGATTTTACAGACACACGTGACCAGAGACGTGGCACTAACTTCATTATCCACCTCATGTTTTCCAGTTTCACGTTTTGAATTTCCTGACTTAATTCCTCTCCTCGATTCCTTTATAAAGCGTGCAAGTAAGTCACTGGAGTGCAACATTTTCTCTGGTGGCTCCATGAAGCAGGTGACAAAGGGATGATCTCACTGAGCGTTCCATCCGCAGAAAGGTGGAAGAATATCCTAGTATTATACGATCAATAACTGGTCATCTGTTCTATGATAAAATGCCTTTGCCTTTCCATCTGAAACATTCCCTCTTCATCCGGAGAACAGACCTGCTTTGTCTTTTTAGAATTTATAGAAAATCACACCTACGTTTTTCATGAACACTCTGTTTGATGAATGTTCCATAATTGGGAAAAAGAAACATGCCTAGATGGGACTCCCTATTTGTATACACTTTACAGACTCAGTGCCATTTCGATGAGACTTTAAATGGTGATCTTCAACAAAATGGAACCAATACTGTTCAAATTCATATGGAATCACAAAACCTCGAGTAGCGAAAGTTCTCCTGACTAGAAGAGAGGAATCATGGAGGCCGGACACTCCCAGACAGCTGACAACACGACCAAGCTATTCTCATAAACACTGTGTTGGGACAAAACCAGACACAGAGACCAATGGGATCAAATTTAAGCCCAGAAATAAAACCACCCATATATGGTGAACTAACCGATGACAGAGGAGCAAAGAATAGACATTGGGAAAAACAGCCTCTTCCATAAACGATGCTGGGAAACTGGATTGCAACATGCAAAAGAATGGAACTAGACCACGACCTCACACCACACACAAACCAACTCCAGTGGAGGAAAGACTTGCATGGGAAACCTGGCACCACAGAATACACAGAACAGAACACAGGCCAACACTCCATAACACGATCCTCAGAAACGTCTTTGAGGAGTCATCTCCAGAAGCAAGGAGACCAGGGAGAATGTGGATAGATGGGGCTACAGCAAGCGACAGTCATCAACACAGAGACACCCGCTGCATGAGGGAAAATATCGGCACACCACACCGCATGACAGCGAAGGGACTGATATCAGAGATCTGCAAAGAGCTTACACGGCTCGACAAAAACAAACAACCCAGTCAAAGAAAATGCCAGAAGCAAAAAGACACTTTGCCAAAGAAGAAATGCCAATGGCCGGCAGGCACAGAAAAGATGTTCAGCATCACTGCTATCAGGGAAATGCAAATCAAAACCACAATGAGCTGCCACCTCACTCCACGGAGAAGGCGCCACATTGAAAAAGAGAAACTGGAAACAACACATGCTGGAGAAGGGGCGGAGAAAAAGGAGCCTCTGACACCGCCGGTGGGCGCGCAAACCGGTCCAGCCACTGTGGGCAGCTGTGTGGAGGGTCCTCAGATCACTGAAAATGGGTCTACACAGGATCCGGCGTTCCACTCCTAGGAATCCACCCAAGGGACAAAAAAACCCAGGAAACCCGAACTGCTGTGTTCAGTGCAGCCCTAGTTATAACAGCCGGGACGTGGAAACAACTCATGCCAGGAAACAGATGATGGATCAACACGCTGTGGTAGTTACACCACGGAATACTGCTCAGCAATCAGAAAAGACACAACCATGCCACTGGTGGCGATAGAGATGGAGCTGCCAGGGATGATGCTACCACAATAAGGCAGGAGAAAGATCAACATCAGGTGGTTTCACTGACATGCGGAAAATAGAGAAACGGAACAAAAGGGAGAGAACAAGACAACCCTAGCAGGCTGACCAAGACCTGAGGCTCCCAGCGGGGAGGGGAGGGAGGGGGGTGAACAGAGGGGAGGGAAGAGCCCAAGGGATTATGGTGATGGGGCTCGGGGGCTATTTTGGTGGGAGCACTTTGGGGACCACCCCTGAGGGGAGACACCAATCACTAAAAAAATGAGCAACATGCGAGAAAATAAAAAAAAAAAAATTGATGGTCTTTAAGGACAGGGAAGACCCGAAGACAATATAAATCAATAAATGCTCTAAAGGGGTCTCACCTGAGCACTGCTGCAGGCACTGCCGAGGCCTCCCCTCATCCGTTGTTCTAGATCTCAAGGAATTGTCTCTGGCCTGTGCAGCAAGTACGCCTGCTGTGTGGGAATTAGATAAATGCTATTTTTATTTTTAAAGATTTATTTATTGATAGAAGAACCGGGGTACAGGCCAGAGGTGCGGGGGTGAGAGGCGTCACCAGAGACAGAGCGGGGAGCAGAACTGGTGGATGGATTGAAATCCAGGGCTGAGGGGGTCAGCGGGGAGACGGGGAGGTCTGCTGCGCCCTGAGGGCTGCTCCTGACCCGCGGGGGTGGACCCGTCCTGCAGGGGCTGGCCAGAGCTGGGGATCTCCATCTGTACCCTCCCCCCACCCCCCAGGAAGCCCATGAATATGACCTGAAATGGTCCCCAGTTCTCACCCAGAAGCTGAGCACGATCTGAGCTGTAGGAGAGACGGCGCCGCCATGGGGATCACGATGGCGAGACCTCGCTCAGGGCAGCGACCTCCTGCCCCAGGACGGTGCGGGGGCTCCTGACTCCAGCTCCCCCTGCGCGGGCAGCAGCTGCCGCCCCGTTCCGGTGCCGCCCCTGGCCATGGCCTCTCCACCCGCCGGCCCTCAGCAGAGGCAGCACCGCTCAAGGCCCCACCCCGCCCAGAACCCCGGATATCCACTTGCTGCATCCCCAGGACTCCCCAAACCCTCTGAGCACGCCCTGGCCCTGGCCACACTCGCCGGGGGCTAGAGGGTCACCTGCACCCTCTGCTCGCACTAACAACCCCAGAAGCAGCCTGGGCGGAGGGGCGAGGTCACTTGTCAGGGAGGCTACCCCAATCTAGCCACAGGCAGACAGTGACCGCGCCCACAGCCAGGAAATGCAAAAAGGCAACCCTCCCCCCTAACCCCCGCTGTCACCTTAATGCCCGCAAGCCCTGGACAACCCGCATCCCTGATGGGTAAAAGCCCGCACCTGCCCCAGCTGACCTGAGAAACCCCAGGCTCAGCCCCCCAGGTGAGCCAGGTCCCAGCCACCCACTGTGAAGGCGCAAAAGTCACAATTTCAGAACCGTGGGTAGGGGCTGCCAGAAACCCCCTACACCCTCTACTCACTGTCTTCTCAGTATGTGCTTCACAACCAGCACAAGCCCTGGACAACCCGCATCCCTGAATGGAAAAGCCCACACCTGCGGGAAAAGCCCGCAAAGCTCCTTACTGCAGTATTTCTCGTCAGATATTTCTCCACAGAGGCCTGTCTTCTCGCCAGAATCTGCTTCCAAGGGTGTCACTTCTCAAATATTTCTCCTCAACACTCCTTACTACAGTATTTGCCCTCAGATTTTCTCTTCAGAGGCGTGTCTTCTCAGAACCTGCTTCCCAACGAGTCATTTCACCTCAGATATTTCTCAACAGTCCTTACTGCAGTATTTCTCCTCAGATTTTCTCCTCAGAGGCCTGTCTTCTCCTCAGAATGTGCTTCCCAAAGGGTCATTTATCATCAGATATCTCCTCTTAACTCCTAACTAGAGTATTTCTCCTCAGTTTTATCTCCTCAGAGGTCTGTCTTCTC
Organism: Talpa occidentalis; assembly: GCF_014898055.3. Lineage (NCBI taxonomy): Eukaryota > Metazoa > Chordata > Mammalia > Eulipotyphla > Talpidae > Talpa > Talpa occidentalis. The sequence continues at coordinate 103,177,000 of NW_023601104.1, forward strand.
AGTATTTGCTTTACAACGTGTCATTACTCCTTAGACACTTCTCCTCAATAATCCTTACTGCAGTATTTCTCCTCAGATTTCTCTCCACTAGGCCTGTCCTCTCCTCAGAATCTGCTTCCCAGGGTGTCATTTCTCCTCAGATATTTCTCCTCAACTGTCCTTACTACAATATTTCTCCTCAGATTTTCTCCTCAGAGACCTGTCTTCTCAGAATCTGCTTCCCAACGAGTCATTTCACCTCAGATATTTCTCAACAGTCCTTACTGCAGTATTTCTCCTCAGATTTTCTCCTCAGAGGCCTGTCTTTTCCACAGAATCTGCTTCCCAGGGTGGCATTTCTCCTCAGATATTTCTCCTCAACACTCTTTACTACAGTATTTCTCCTCAGACTTTCTCCTCAGAGGCCTGTCTTTTCCACAGAATCTACTTCCAAGGGGGTCATTTCTCCTCAGATATTCCTCCTCAACAGTCCTTACTGCAGTATTTCTCCTCAGAGGCCTGTCTTCTCCTCAGAATCTCTTCCCAGGGGGTCATTTCTCCTCAGATATTTCTCCTCAACAGTCCTTACTTCAGTATTTCTCCTCAGATTTTCTCCTCAGAGGCCTGTCTTCTCTTCAGAATATGCTTCCCAACGTGTCATTTCTCCTCAGATATTCCTCCTCTACAAGAATTATTACAGTATTTCTCCTCCCTTTTTTCTCCTCAGAGGCCTGTCTTCTCCTCAGAATCTCTTCCCAGGGGGTCATTTCTCCTCAGATATTTCTCCTCAACACTCCTTACTGCTGTATTTCTCCTCAGATTTTCTCCTCAGAGGCCTGTCTTCTCCTCAGAATCTGCTTCCCAGCGTGTCATTTCTCCTCAGATATTTCTCCTCAACACTCCTTACTACAGTATTTCTCCTCACTTTTTTCTCCTCAGAGGCCTGTCTTCTCCTCAGTTTGTGCTTCCCAATGTGTCATTTCTCACCTTATATTCCTTCTCAACACTCCTTACTACAGTATTTCTCCTCAGTTTTTTCTCCTCAGAGGTCTGTCTTCTAGTTTTTGCTTCACAACATGTCATTACTCCTCAGACACTTCTCTTCAATAATCCTTACTGCAGTATTTCTCCTCACTTTTTTCTCCTCAGAGGCCTGTCTTCTCCTCAGAATGTGCTTCCCAACATGTCATTTCTCCTCAGATATTTCTCCTCAACAAGAATTACTGCAGTATTTCTCCTCAAATTTTTCTCCTCAGAGGCCTGTCTTCTCCTCAGTTTGTGCTTCCCAATGTGTCATTCTCCAGCAGGAGAGCGAGTCTGGGTTGCGTCGTGGAGAGAGAAACCTCGTCCCCGGAGGAACGGGACCTGGTGACACCATCAGTGTGTCCTGACATGGAAGCCGCGTCTCCACCGTCCTCCTGATTCCAGTTCCCCAGACCCTTCCGGGGCACGTTCAAGCGCGAGGGCAGAGACGAGGCTCAGAGACAACCAGAAAGTCTCGGTGATGCTCATAAAGATCAGAGCATTTTCCTCCAAAGCTGGAATGAATGACGTGCAGAGGTGGAGTGAGCTCCGCACCTGCCACCCCACAGCCACCGTCACAGCAAGAGGGAAAAGCTGAGACAGTCACGCGAAGCTCAGGAATAAGACACGGACGTCACGGTCATGGGTGTCACTCAGCTCCGTCCCGGACGCCCCCCCCGAAGCTACTCGGAAAGAAAAGGCCACAGGGGTCGACACTGGACAAAGACAACACAAAAAAGGACATCACACGCCCAGAGCCCTCATGATCACTGATGGGAACATCCTCCCAACGTCCTCGCCAGCAGGACCCGACCTGCGTCCCCGGGACCGTCCCCAGGATCACGGGGACTCCTCCTGGGCCCGGGGCTGGTTCCTCATCCGAGAGAGCATCAGTGTATCCAACACGGCAACAAAGAGGAACACGGAACCCCAGGATCACATCAACAGACGCTGGAAAGCGCTCGACACAGTCCAACCCCCATGGGTGGTGCAGGCCCTGGACGCCCTCGGGGGAGGAACAGACCTTCACATGGTGAGAGCATCCGTGACCAGCCACCGCCTGTGGGATGCTCAGGGCGACACGCAGAGGCCCTTCCTGGGAGGTCGGGAGCGAGACAGGGACGTCCTCTCTCCCCTGCCCTTCAGGAAACTGGGGCTGAAGACCCGGGTCTGTGGGCGTCCAGCGGACACGATCCTCCGCGCAGGGAGAGCAAAAGCTCCCCGAGAGGCGACGGTCAGATCCTGAATGGCCCCGCGGAGGCGGGACGCAGGGTGAGCACAGCCCCCAGAGGCGCCACCCCGGGGCGCGCGTGAGTGGGAGGGGAGGGTCCAGCTCCGGTCACGGTCTCGCCCGAGGAGGAGATTCCCGGGAGCCAGCGGGCCAGGCGGGGAGGACAGTGCCGTGACCATGTCAGCCCGTCATGCACAGACACGCACAGGACAGAGAGACATGGACACGATCCTGTGGTCATGCGGGGGAAGATTCGTTTTACTGCAATGGCCATGGAGGCGTGTGTGTGCGTGGACTGCCCATCCGAGAACACAATCACCTTTCACAGGGAACAGATTCACAAAGGCTGCGAGGAGACAATCGAAGCTCGAGAAGGAAGAAGACACTAAAGGCCACACCCAGGGGAGAAAGAGCTGGACATTCCACATTCACGCGGAGGAGGGAGCTTGTCCCTGGACACATAACTGAAAATCCACAGACTCATGCGTCCCCGTGAAATACACCAGAACCTCACAGAAATGCAGCAAAGTTTGAATAAAGTTTATCCAAAACACACACGACACTGAGCAGCAACAGTCCTGGGAACGGGGAGTCTCTGCAGAGAAGGGTCCACCGGAGAGCTCTCGTTGCGGGTGCCCCCGTCACAGACGCCAGAGGTCAGGCCAGGAGACCCGGGACCCCCAGTGCTGACCAGGGGCCGTTCAGACAGGGAGTCGAGTCCGGCCGGGACAGAGACACACGCAGAGTCCTCAGACCCCCGTCCCTGCCAGCTGCCCAGGAGACTGTCCCCAGTGAGGGCTCAGCTCCTAGGCCTGGATCCAGGAACCCTGGCCAGGAGTCCCCACCGGCTTCCTGGGGGCCCCTGGGACCTGATGACGGGGGTGTGGACACCAGGGTGATCTGATCCCAGTGGGTCTCGGTACAGAACAGTGAATCAGTTGTTCTGACACAATTCAAAGGCAGAGACATTATTAAGCAGTCGGCATTGGGGGGAGTGACACCGGGCTGGACACGAGGAGGACAGAGGGATGGACACCCACCAGGAGAGGGCAGGGGTTGGCCTGGAGAGCAGGTCAAGGCTGAGTTTATGTCCCTGTCCATGTCCCCCCACAGCCATGAGCTGAGTCCAGGGCTGTGAGCTCAGAGCGCCCCCTGGTGGTGGGCCTGGGTGCTGCCCCCTCCTGTCCTGCAGGGTCTGGGTCTGGGCCACACCCGCCCCTCCCCGGTCCCCCAGTAATAGTAAGTAACAGACACCTGGACAGGTGAGGGTCTCGTCCCTGGGGAGGTCTCACCTGTGCAAAGACACAGTCACCTCCTCCTTGGGGTTCCCCAGGAATGTGGGGAGCGGGAGACTCTCAGAGGAGAGCAAGGGTGCCCTGGGGAGCTGGGGTCTTGATCTAATCTTATTTATGTTCATTTTTCCTTCTCCTGCCACTGGAGGACAGTCCCACAGACACTGTGAGACGTACGCTGGGGGTGTCGAGCCTTTACTTGGCTCCTTGATGCCTGCAGCCCTATGGACACGCTTGGTCATGGGAGGCACGTATGTGCCCAAGGACAGCGGCGTGGTTGGTGCCTGGAACAGGGTAATCACATGATCCTGTCTCCCTGGGAAGGGAAGGAATCCTCTGCTTTGCCACACAGGGTGGAACTGCGGCGACCGTCCCGCGGGAAACAGGCTGGAATTTGAAGGGCAAAGGCGGGAAGCCCCCCTCACGCGGGGTCCCAGAGAACCTGACAAAGTGTCACCCGAGCCCAGGCTTGGAGCACACACTTGACATCTCCTGCAGGACGAGGCCCCGTGGGGTGTCTGGAGGGGCGGGAGGGACTCTTGGACCGTGAGGGGTGCTGGCCCCGGCGCTGGCGGGTGCGGGAGGACACACGTGTCGAGGTGTGACGCTGTGGCCTCGGGCAGACACAGAGGTAAACGAGCTTCTGCTCCATCAACATGTAACTCTCCTGCGTCCACACAGAGTGATGACAGCCGACGTCATATCAGTGACTTCTCTGGTCACCACGGCACGAAACTGGGCATTTTCCACACACGCAAAGTCTGAAAACCTTTTCGTCTGTGGGGACCGCGGGAGGCACTCCTGGCCGAGGCCTGGTCCGTGGGGAGAGGAAACAAGGAAACATATTGTGCCACGAGAACAGGAGGATGCACTCGCGCCCTGCCAGGCCCGGGGGCCCAGGAGACACCACACACGGGCCGGACAGACAGGCAGGACACCCCACAGGCCAGAGAGGCTCAAATTAATAATCCGTCATCACAGCGAAGCAGCCACTCAAAAGTGAGCCATTGAAACCTAAATCCAGGAGAGGGAAGGAAATAATGAAAATTGGACTAGAAATAGGTGAAGCTCGGGCCTCCCTGGGGGTGCAAGGGGTGAGCCCGGCACTGGGAAGCTGTCTGCAGCCTCTGCGGCACGAGCTCCATGTCCAGGCGGCCAGGGAGCTCCCCACATGGTGACCAGACCTCTCCCGTCTCCCCGCGGCTGCCTCAGCAGTGTGTTTCAGCGGATCTGCCTCTTCTGCTCCCTGCTCTGTCTCTGGGGAGCCCTCTCACCCCTGAACCTCTGGCCTGCACCCCAGCTCTTGTATATATAAATAAATAAATCTTTTAAAAACAAGAAAAAACGAAGCTCCGGTGAAAGAGGCATCTCCAAGGAGCAGTCTGAGAAAAGCTGGGGATGGAGAAAGTCAGCCAAATGCACGCTCTCCTTTAAATGTGGAGGAGACTCTCGTGAGCAGCGTCAGGGAAGCGTGAGGAGAAGTGACATGAGCACCTGGACCACGGAGGGTCGGGGAGGCTCCGCGTGTGTCTGCACAGATTGGCGAGGCCGGAGGAAATGGACAGAATCCTAGAGTCACACACACGTCCAGGAGGGAGTCGGGAAGGTTAGACCCGAACAGAACAAGCCAGAGCATCGAGAGGGAATCAGCGTCTCCAGAGAACAAACAACAGGACGTGCAGGTCTTCCGAGCCAGCCTGGCAGAGCCTGCGGGGGCGCGTGTGCGGCCTCCTGCTCTCCGCAGGGACCCGGGGGGCCGCGCTGCAGGAGCAGGTCCAGAGGCCCCCGGGGTCCCGACCTGAGACAGACAAGGACGTCGCCCCGGCAGAGACACCGCAGACCCGCGTCCCGACCCCACAAACGCAGGAGCCTCCACACTGTCTGAGCAAACGGGGCTCTCACCCCGCGAAGACACCCGCGTCACACATCGGGGAGACGGGAAGGATCCTCGTGTGAGAAGCGAGGGTGACACTGCCCCTGTGGGCAGCAGACGTGGGGAGGGACACGGAGACCCCGACAGGCCCACGGAGACGGGGAGAAGCCGCGTCAGGGCCGTGACGTGCAGGTCCAGACCCCGCGTGTCTGTGGGGGGAGAGGGTTGAGGGTTTGGCGTGTGTGTGATCAGGTGATGTCTTTCTAGCTCTCGAGTTTTCAGGCAGTGATGATTATTGAGGATTAAATCTGCAGCACGTCCTGTCAGTTGTGCTGCTGATGCTGCTTGTGTCCTGATTTTCATATTTGCTTTTGTGGAACTGACAGTTTCCATTTGAAGAGTCTACAGTGTAGTCGTTTCCTGAACTGTGCTTTCTGGGGGCCCCACCTCAAGCTTGGTCCTCACTGAGGGAAATTGAAGTTTGGCCAGGTCGCCTCTCCGTGTTCCCATCTTTTGCCTTTTACGTTTGTCCACGAGGCATTTTGATTCCACTCGGGAGAGTGTTGCTCCGCCAGGGCTGACTTTTCTCAGGGCAAATCCAGGTGTCCCTTCGCCTTTTCCTCAAAACTCAGCGTGTGACCCACGGTGTGGCGTTTTCTTCTTTCTGTTTTAAAGATTCATTGATTTGTGCACCCAAGAGCTGGGGTGCAGGCCAGAGACGCGGGGGTGAGAGGATTCACAGAGGCACAGTGGGGACAACAGGCGGATCCCCCGAGACCCACGGCTGAGGGAGCCGCGGGGAGACGGGAGGGTCTGCCGCGCCCTGTGGGCAGCTCCCTGGCCGGGGATGGGCTCAGGCTGCAGAGGCTGCAGACGGCTGCCACTGCCCCCGTGCGCTCCGGAGACCACTGCAGTCTCTGTGAGGGCACAGTGTCCCCTGGACAGGACACAGAAAGACAATTGTCACTTCACAGGGGCAGAGAAGGCTTGGAAGAGGCCAAACCCTCCTGAGAGGAAGAGAAAATAAAGGCCTCCCCGGGAGACACAGAGCTGGAAACACCCTGAGTCAGCATGGAAGAGGGAACAGCGTCCGTGGGCACCGGACCCCAAAGTCTGCACTGTCCCCCGTTCCTGAAACACAGTGTCCTTCTTCACGGGACAGGAGCAAAGTTTCGTGAGGTTCAGCTGGAAACACACAAGACACTGAGCAGCCACAGTCCTGGGAACCCGGGAGACTCTGCAGAGAGAAGGGTCCACCCGAGAGCTCTCGTGGCGGGTGCCCCCGTCCCAGACACCAGAGGTCAGGCCAGGAGACCCGGGACCCCCAGTGCTGACCAGGGGCCTTTCAGTCAGGGAGTCCGGGTCCGGCCAGGACAGAGACACACGCAGGGTCTTCAGACCCCGTCCTCGCCAGCTCCCAGGATCCAGGACCCTTGGTGAGGAGTCCCCACCAGACTTCCTGGGCACCCTGGAACCTGGTGACAAGGGTGTGGTCACACAGTGATCTGATCCTCCTTGGGGCTCCCCAGGAATGTGGGGAGCGGGAGCCTCTCAGAGGAGAGCAATGGTGCCCTGGGAGCTGGGGTCTTGCAGAGGGAGCCCCAGACAGGAAGCCCCTGCCCCCACCCCTGCACCTGCTCCCGGCTGTGCTCTGAGCTCTGAGCCTCCTGGGCCTGCAGGTGTCCCTGGGCCCCTGGGGTCCTGACACGCCCCAGTGGACCCCCCAGCCGCCCCCGTCCTGCAGGGTTTGTGTCTGGGCTCACAACCCGCTCCCCTCACTGTGTCTCTCGCCACAGAAATACACGGCCGTGTCCTCGGGCCTCAGGCTGCTCATTTGCAGATACAGCGAGTTCTTGGCGTTGTCTCTGGAGATGGTGAATCGGCCCTTCACGGAGTCTGCGTAGCTTGTGCTGCCACCATCATAGCTAATTACTGCAACCCACTCAAGCCCCTTCCCTGGAGCCTGGCG